>NW_017386050.1:664573-687042 GCF_000237925.1 Schistosoma mansoni
TGTAAGGCTAGATTCAAACAAACAATACTAAGTGAATTTAAAATTCACCCCATCGCACAAGCAAGTGGCTATAAGGACTCAGTGGCCGAGTGGATAACGTGATGGCGTTTGAAGCGAAAGGTGTTGGGTTGGAGTCCCAGAGTGAACATCAACTCTAATGCAGGTACATCCAGCTGACGAGTCCCAAATAGGACGAAATGCGCATCCTGGATTCCACTGCTAGCCACTATCCATCTTTGCTTATCAAGGAAACAGATAATTTGTTGAAATATCTAGATGGTAGGAACAGATAACCCATATATTCAAGCAAGCTACCTTGTCCTTCCACATGCATTATTTTATTTAAACACATAAATATTGGTACAAGGAGGTAGCAGATACATATGCGCCGCACAAATCTCATTTGATTTGTGTGAGGGCTGTGATACTGCCTAGGTGCCCAAACCGAAGTAGGTGGTTTTCTTAGGGAGCCACACCCGGAGCCTTTGATCTAAAGGTCTGATCCACAAGGCAGTGGAGCATCGTAAGGAAATGCAGTTCCATGGTAGCCGGTGACCAACGATTGATTCGTACGCCATTTATTCCTTCAGGATACTGGAGCCCATATACACCATTGGTTTGCAATCAGGGTTTTCCAACTCCCCTTGGTAGACCCTCCGTGTTCACCAACCCGGTTAAAGCGCCGGACATTCGCTCTTCGTCCTCTCAATTTCGTAAAGAACACCCCAGACACGAGAAGACAGTGAGTAGGACTTCCCTGACAGACGCTATATACACGTGGCCATGTGAGAGCATTTCGAGAGAGAGAGAGCGGACTCTCCCCACTCTTGGCCATACCAGGGCATTTGGGGGCATAGATATACTTCATACAAAACACTCAGAATATACAAATATATTACACTTTCATGTAACATATGACTTCATACAGACATTTAGAAGTGAATAATCAGTGCCAAAATACTTGAAACTATTGATGTCTATCGTACCCTCCCCTTCCAGCCATATAGAATGGTGAAGCCTAGTAGGCCCTTCTGGAGAAGAGTGTTACATCGAAGCACGGCACAACTACCGGAGTGGGATAGCTGTTTCTGCACTGCTTTCGCAGAACCATTACATAACACTCACACAGAACCTGTTTTTTGTTTTTATTTACGCAGACTCATTTTTATTTTACCACTCTTTGAACACTCAATAGTTATGCAATGACTCTTTGTAGCATTTTACAATCGTTTTTTGGGGGGTATTGGTAGAGTGGTTGATTAGGCCAATCCCCACCACCCACGATTAACCGCTCACGTTAGTTCAGGGAAACAGTCCCATTATCCAGGAGGCACGACGAGGACGTGTGAGTAGGATTTTGCCCCCCTGATGTCTCTCGTGATTATTATAAATACTTTCTTTATAGACTAAATATTGTTCCTTATGAATGAATGTTAATATCAACCAGTATTGTTACAATTACACAATATTCAATAGAAATATTTGACTGACCATTACTAAATATTAGTTTTCCTTATTAAATTGTAGATTATTGGATCATTTCAACAGAATGTTATTTAAGCAGCATAAACAAGTCAACAATTGGAAATCATCACCCAATATAGATTTAATAAAAGTAAACTTTATAATTTGATTGATTTTTAATAAAATTTTATAGTTTTTTATAGTTACTTGTTTACCACTAATTGAAATGATTATTACTACAATACTCATATGTAAATTGTACGTTTTCATTGTATCTATGATATGATGAATTAAATTTTATAGTTGCCATGAATGTAAGAACATTAATCAATATAAATGGTATCTGATTGGTTTAATGTAAGTTATAGAAACTAATTTAATATTTCAAATAAACAATCAACTATGTGATTTGTAGTTATATGTAATCAAATATAAGGAAATCACAGTAATTAATAAGGTTAATACGTTATAATTGTATAATGGTGATTAAGTCACATAAACAGTTGTGCTCTCAGAAGAGTTTTTTTAGGACAGTTGAAATTTTTATTTGGAGCTACTCCAGTTTATTGACCTAAAAGACCTGTGCTTTATGCAACTTTTTCAGTGGTTGAACTGGAACTAAAATGGTTTCAGAAAATCGGTGTTATTGAACTTGTGAACTTCTCAGATTAGGTTGTACTGATAGTGATGGTCAACAAATCCAATACCAACGATCGCTTATGTGCCGATTACTTCAAATGACTAAATGAAACTCTAGAGTCTCACTAGTATCCTTTACCTCTACTTGAAGATCTTTCTACCAAGCTAAACAATGAAAAGTATTTTGCAAAATTTGGTTTATCAGATACCTAATTACAAATCTCTGTAGATGATGAAAGTAAAGATCTCCTCACGATCAACACAAAGGAGGGTCTATTCCGATATGACTAACTTCCCTTTGTAGTGAAGACGGTACCCTCTATATTCCAGTAAATTACGGATACCATGTTACATAATATTCTGGGAGAGATGGCTTATTAGGACGACACCACACACATGGAAGCAGACAAAATGGACCTATAAAAATTGTTTCTCTGGTTGTTAGGAGGAGCATAGACCTCGTGACTTCCGAAAAATCTCGACTTTTATCATGAGGCGTCATAATTCTTCCTTCAACTCCCAGGGCAGAGTTTAAATGGTTTGAATTATTTTTCTGGTTAGCATTTTTTTAGCGAGCTATTTTTTTCTACAGGATGGGGTCACTAACCCCATGCTAAACCCTCCTCCTTTACCCGAGCTTGGGACCGGCAGTAACTCTAGAAGAGCTACAGGTGGATTTCTCATGTTCAAGCTGTCGTGTATATTTAGTCTGGAGTTATTACAAGAACTTAGGAAATCGACTCAAGAGTTCAGTTGGAAGATTTTTCAACATGTAATTACTCTGCATCACTTACTGTTTAACATTTATAGTATGATAATGACATTACTCATCCACTCAAATTTTAATCAATAAAAACATAGATGTTAATATAAACACATCTTATTGACGTAACATTAACTAGGTTTATAATAATAATATATATTTGTTATATCCAAATGAGACCATGAGTCATAGTGAAGATTGACCGACAAGGAGAACCTTGAAGCACTGTGCGGCCGTTCGTCCATGGTAGGACTCCTCAACAGTGCGCATCTACGATCCAGCCTCGCGAGATTGTAACACGGGAACGACAGGTCCCACTATAGGACGAAACGGCCGTCCAGTGCTTCCAGGTTTTTCATGATCCCAACTATAAAAATACTATAATATCCACAAAAACTTCTGATATCCAAATGAGCTGGGAAATTAGATTTTCTAGTGTCTAATGTCTCTCTGTAAGCCACTTCTTCAGAGAATTAATAAATAAACATACTACATTAACTTAATTTTACATAGTAAGAAGGAACAAAACAAAAATACTTATTGTGACCAGTTAAAACTCTGGTCAGTGTTACTTAGATGTGTATTTGTATGCACCTTAATTAGTGTGAAAAATGTGACCTTTGTGATATGGAAAGATAGAGTTGACTTTGTACGTAAGACAATAATGTGAGATGTTAACAGAGTTAGGTAGGTGGATAGATGGACTAAGTAGGATATTTACTAAGGCTTTTTTTCCCATTGCGGCCAGTAGGATTTAGCAATACGTCGAAAGCTATAGCTGCTCACCCTATTTTGTGGCTGGAAAAGTCTTTTTGTAACATGACATTGACCTGGTCACCTTGACTAGTTTTGCTTGGTCGAACTAATTATTTTTGCTTTGTTCCCTCGTACTATTTAAACCTGGATTCATCTAATGTCTATTTATTGATTCACTGAAGAAATGGCTTACAATAAGTCATGAAATATTGAAAAGCTCAGTTTTTCTACTCATTAGGCTATTGCCGATATATTATGATCTACTCAAAACTCAATTTACAAGAAACTGACTAATTAAACCTTAGTAATGATATCTATCAACTTGGTTTGTTCATTTTTTGGTGCTGGCTGCTAAAGTTACTCATTTTGTAAAGTTATTAAAAACACCGAATAATTTAATTACATATTTCATTCGTTGTACCAGTGATTTAGAACCTACTAAATAAAATTATGATTTTTAAATACGTTTTCATTTGATGTTAAAATCAGACCAAGCTCCATAATTTTCTCACTTCTAATGGTTATTGTTCGTGATATGCGTGCACGTTTCCCACTTAATTATGTCTTCCTGTTTCTAAATGTAAGTTTTCATTGTATTTAAATTGCACATTGTGTTCATTCAGATATCCTACATTCTGTTTATTGTCAAATGATAAATAATATTAGGGTGAACTCATTGTTTTCAATGTTTATATAAAGTAATCTATCTTTAAAGAGTCTTATTCGACAAGTGTTACCAAACAGTGATTAAATTCAAGCAGAGATGAATGGTGGTTAGCAGTGAAATCTGGAGTGCGTGTTTCATCCAATTCGGAACTCGTCAGCTGGGTGTACCTGCATCTCAGAGGTGATTTTCACCCCGGGACTCAAACCTAGTACTTTTCACTCCAAACATTACATATCGAGGCTATCCCAACAGGATCTATATATGCCAAAAGAAACTGATCAATCACAGTGGTAAACATTAGTGGGAAGATTTAAACAATCAATATATATGTAAATACAACAAAAAAAATTCATTTGGTTTAAGGACGTTGCTTTAATTTAGATTCTTCTGTGATAAACTGTAATTTTTATGAGTGTTCAAGTAATAATTTAGTCCAAGTAATTGTACTATCAAGCAGTTTATCCATGTTAATAGCCTTACTTTCTTGATAAACCTAATCCGTAATAAACCATGTAAGTTTTCAATAAAATTCATAGTGTAAGTACTGACATTCTATACGTTTTCTTTTGAATTGTATTACTCATGAATTTCCATTTTCTCTCTTGTAAAATTGTTTTTTTTCTTTTGCTGGAATAATAGACTCTGTTATTATGTTACACATTTATACCACCAATACTAATGATAATGATCAAAAATATCATGATATCCTTTACTGTCGCAACAGTTATTGCATTTTCAATGATAGTACTCGGGATGTTCATCAAGGTTAAAATTCCTCCTGTTTTGTCGGCTGCAGTTTCAATCAGTTTCATTATTGTAGGGCTTGCAATATCTGTTGGACTGTATCTTGCCCAAAAACAAGTACGTTTCATAAAATGTAATTTTAACTGAATGATATTGATAAACGGGAATTTGTAATAGCGTATAGTGTTTGATGTCTGCGTCTACACCTGTCAGTGACTCAAATATCTAATATTGTGGAAATGAATAATTGCAATGTTATCCACATTGATATAGTAGTTATTGAATAATTACAACTCATGTTTCTCCGTTTTCATTTGTTTATCTATATTATCACAAATACGGTATTGACTTTAACTGGCGAAATTCAGCTAACACAGTACCACCAATCCTGAATGATTCGTTTTTTGAGAATACATCTATAAATGTTCAATGAAGTTTAAAAAAATGCTCTGAATCGTTTGATATATGGAGTCCATTATTCGATAGATTACATAGGCTGACGAACGGTTTTAATCAGCTAACATATGTTAAGCAAAGATGGATAGTGGCTAGCAGTGGAATCCAGGAGGTGCGTTTCGTCCTATTTGGGATTCGTCAGCTGGATGTACCTGCATCTCAGAGTTGATGTTTACTCTGGAACTTCAACCCAATACCTTTCGCTTCAAACGCCATCACGTTATCCACTTAGCTACTGAGTCCTGATAGCTACTTGCTTGTACAATGGGGTGAAGTGAGTGTATAGGACGAAACGTGCGTCCTGGATTCTACTGCTAGCCACTATCCATCTTTGCCTTACAATGCTTCTGAATTAAGACTATATCGAGGCAATACGCACAGTATGTACATATGCCAGTTGCAGTCCTAACACATCGATAGGAAGATTCAAACAAACAATACTAAGTGAATTTAACATATGTTTAGTTTAAAATTGTACTATAAATCCTGTTTCATTTGTCCCTGAAAACTGTCGGTCCATCTGTACACAGGATATAAAATGACTGAACCAATGGTGATTAACACATGGGTATTGAATTATTGTATCATCTTTGATTTGTGATTCGAAGCACGATAAGAATGTAGCATTATATCATATTGTTCAACCTACATATTTGTTGAAAAAAGATCTGACTGCTCAAGATGTTTCTGCATAATGGATTGCATCATTGAATGTAAATAATGATTTATTTAATATTTTGCAGAAAAATATCAGATTTAATCTTAGTCCATGCTTTCAACAAGGTTGACTCCAAGATTAGTGTACTTTAAATAGTAGTTTGATGTACAGACATTCTGTAGAATATAAAATGCAAATCACCATTGAATAGATTTCGATTGAAGATTATGCTTCATAAGAATACTTCTCAGGTTTAAAATTTTTAATATTTATGTAATAATGAATACTCAAGGAGTAATTTTGCATATCTAGTTAAAAACAGGATATCATTGATGAATAATTAGTAGTCCTGTAAGATATTTCATCATTTCTCACTGAAATTACTTTTTTTCATTTTAGGTAGCGCTTCAGGTAATGGGAGCATTTTTTATCTTGTCAATTTTACCAGTAAGTTAAACAGAAGAAAAAAAAGTTGAAACAGCGATTATAGTAGAACAACTGATAATCATTTAAATCACTTTACTATCAGTTACTGTACAGAATTTAAGGTAACTTTAGCACTCATTCATCATGTAATAGTTAAGTGTTGAGAGACAAAATGTTGTTACCGAAATTTTTATATCTTTGCATTTACAAATATCGATAGATGTATCGGGTATGAGGGCTAATATCACTTCCCGGCTGCCCACCCCGTGGAAGGATATTTTTTGAGGGACTTGGAAAGGGAGTTGGATTAGTGTTGGTCTTAACGACCTGGGGGCGTGACCGCAGTGCCCAAGGGATAACTGCTTGAGGCCGGTCACGTACGGCCTTTTTGTGGTGAATTTTTGACGTGTTAGCTCTGTTCTTCAAAGGACCTTACCGCCGGAGACGGAAATCCGTGGGATAAGACGAGGTGTGCATTTTTAGGGTCGACCTTTTCTAACCCCACCCCTCCTTGTGGGAAGGCAACATCGCTGTTATGCTTGTTGTCTGAAGAAAACACTTTACTGCCGTCACACCTCTGTACAATCGGCAGAACAACTTCGCCTTCGGATCTTGAGATTGCTGCTTTTAGTCTTGCCGCTCTTCAACCGACCTGTCAGGCATGGTAGGACCTTGAGGAGCGATTGTTCCAGCCAGTATAGCTCGATTGGTTCATCACGATAGGCAAGCCCGACCACCACGTCAAGGTAGCAGCAACGGTTGGGGATAGATGTATCATAGGAAATTCATATCAGAAGTTTATTTAAAACAACTCTGAAATCTATTACACTTCAAATTATGTTCATGATAAATGAAGATCTACATACAAAATCTTTAGGGAATGCGAATAATAACAAGCTTGAGTTATCATGAAAAATAATTATTAAGTAAAGAGTGTAAAGAGTATAAACGAGAACCTCAACTAGTAGAACTGTGTTTTATTTCTCTCATAGTTTACTATAGCATCAAGCTCATGTTTCTCTCCATTTAAAATTTTTATCAGATCCTATTATTTGTTGGCCAGCAGCTGAGAACTGAATACTCTCCACGGATGCTTCCCTCTGATTATATATTGTATGCTGTACTGATGTCAGCAATATATTTATTCATATTCTATTCAATCTCTGTGCAATTTTTAAATCACAGACATGAATCAACACCTTATAGCTGCTAATATGTAAAATGTAACGCCTATTCTAGCAAGATGGTAATCCGTGATTTTATATTTACTCTCTATAAGCTATTCCCCATACAAACAAAAATAGTTATAAATTGAAATGTGTCGTTTGTTCCAATTTTTTTAATTGCATTTGGCAGCAGTTATTCAACAGTTATAAACAAATTCTGGCACTTTTTTTCTAGAATTCCTATCAAATCATGGAATTCAGGCTTTAATGTCTTCACCTAGATATAGTTATCAATTTATACCTATTTAGATTGGAATGCTCGGAGTGAACACTATTTTATGCTTTGTAAGTTTGTGGGACAGTTTCAGCCAGAATTACTCTTTACTTTAAAATATATCTTGTCTTATGGTAAGTTGCAGTCCTTCCACGTCCTCAGAATACAGTAGTGATTCGACTAGTAATACAGGTCCAAATTTAAAAAGTGATCTGCCAGATTTAGCTAGTTCGATTTTGGGCAACTCAACTGTCACAACCAGCGAATTGAGTGTCTTATTATTTAAGTTGTCTACTCGTGAACTAATTTATGGGCTAGCAAGAATAAGGGTTGTAGCCCGACTTTTAGTAAGGGGTTCAAGTAAGTCATCATCTTCACGCTTATTTAGTAACTTACTAACCCAAACCTGATCCTTCATTAACATTATTTCACGGTACTTAAGTTCTTTTAATTGCGATTTCAGCCACCCTTTTTCTTGTTACCTGAGCGTTTTCATCTTTTTCACCTATGTGCTTAGTGTATTCGGGTAAGGGTTAATTATAGGATAGTTGTTATTGTTATTAATGTTAGTGTAATCAAAGGCAAGATTTACATCGGTACGGTCATCTTAAGTGCAGGTGAAGTTGTACTCAGTTGTTTTGACTGTTCTAACTCATTCGCGTTGAGGTTAGCTTTATTCGTTTTCTTTCATGCATTTTACGCAACTTACATGAAATAAAAGTTGTTAAAATGACTGAAAGACGGTTAAATCACATAGAATCTTAATCTAATAAAAACTTATAAATAGAACGTTAGTATTATTAATGACAATATACAATACAAAACTCCACTGTTGAGGCATATATGACACCAATCAGAGTAGGTTTTTGTTATAGTTATACAGGTACTGAGTACTGAGAAACCACGATCTAGGACGATATATCCGTCTAATTCTTCCAGGTTTTGAGAAGCGGTTTAACACTGCAAGTTAATAATTTTAACGAAATAACATGAGTTACCCAATATTTGCAAGTAACATAGTTTATAAACTAAACCGAATCAGAAGCTAAGGTGTGAAAGTGAGAAGAGCAGTCCGAAATAAAAGTACGATGAAATCAATTATTTTAATCTATGGGTAATCCTAACTCAGTCATAATCAAGTGACATAAATTTTGACGAGCTTTAGTTACGCGTCAGAAAATAATTCAGACACTAGATTAGTCAAACTGATTCCTGTGATTGTCACAAGAGAACTTTTGTCCTTTCTTATAGACTGGCACAATCAGTGATTGAGACCAGTCAGATGGAATTACGTTCAGTTCTCACATTCCACCTAAGACCTCAGTCAATTTCGCTGCTAGTACTGGACCGCCATCCTTAAAAATCTCAGGGGTAAACCTGTCAGAGCCTGCTTCTCTCCCACGCTTTAGATTTCCTATAGCTTTTTCAACCTCGCAAACAGCTGGAGGACTTACATTAACTTGCCATTCAGGTCGACTGGGGATCGTGGGAAACCGAAGTGTGGCTGAGGGCCAATTGAACTGATCCCTAAAATGTTCTGTCCATCGATCCAATCTCCGAGACAGCTTCACTGACAGTTGGGTTCTTAATACCGGTTTCCTTAACAAGTCTTAACAGTTGTCTGCTGTTGCCTATTGCCGCTGCCTTTGGATATTACAAGAGAATCTGTTGAATCAACATAATTCTTAATTTTACTAACAGATATGGATGGTGCAGAGTTATACAACCCCGATTTTAAATTAACCGTTCTCAAGGACTGAAATAACTTATAGAAGAAAAAAATATTTTTAAAATCCCAGAAATTGAGTTTTAAGGAAATCTAACGTTTCGTTCGGCAATCCGGTCCAAACTTTTTTCAAAGAAACAAAATCAAACATTAAAATCATCGAATATTGGTAGGTAAATGTTTTTTTTAGCTCAGTATCTGACTCCAATGCAATCGTACGAAGATGCTATGAATATAAATCTTCCAATTAACTCCCTACATTACCTAGGCTAACCCCGTTTGTGTGACGGTGGTAATGAGAAGACAAATACGGGTTGCGTTGCATGAATTTATTTCAAGCATTCGTTTATTTGATACAAATTCAGAATAAGAAGTGGAAAGCAAAGTGGAGCAGAGAAGACGACTGAACAAATTTGATTTGATCAAGTGTGACTCAAAATTTATAACCATTAAAGCATAAGGGAAAGACATGTGCTAGGTAGGATAAGCAATTAATACACACATATAAAGCAATCAAAATTAATACGCGAATAATTGATAAGGTCAAAATGTAGCTCAAAAATAATGACTAAACTGTCCTGTTGGAAGCTAGAATAACCTGTGGCAAAACAAAAAGTATATTAACTCAAAAATAGCAATAAAGTTATTACGTCCAAATGTTAATATAATAGTATACAATTTATAAGTTATGAACACAAATAAAAGTTAAGGGACGTTACTTAAATCAGCTGATTGGTGCGTGTTCTGCTGCGTTTGGTACCAGAATCCACAATTATAGATAATTAATAATTCCAGTGAGGTTGATATGGCTCCAGTAATATAGCCAAACGTAGAATATAATGGAAATGTTACCACAGTCTATAAATATAGATGAAAGTTATTTTACGATCCAATTATCATAACCACAGGCAATGAAGTACGATAGGTGTGTGTATAACAGTGTATTTATGAGCGGTTAACAGCGTCACGCTATATGGGATTCAAAAACGCAAGAAGGTGTGTTCAAAGCCATACACTTAAGCAAGATGTACAACCGTTTAGTGATAAATGTGCAGATTGTGAAGATTGACAAAATAAATGCAAATAACATCAAAAACTACCTACAAAATAGGTTTGTGAAGCCTATCTCCACATAGCTCCCCCCAGAGTGTCCAGAGGTAACACTGGGTTGTAAAAAGCAAAAAACAGGATTCAAGAATATAGTACGTGCCAGTAATACACAAAGTGTTAATGTACATGAATGTACTGGGTCACAACAAAAAGAATGAAAATATGGTCAGTGTCTTAGTTAGTTGATAATAATAAAGTGCAAAACTGTTGATAAACACATTAAATAAGAACTGGATTGTTCATTTTTATGTACAATTAATAAATAATTAACTAGAATTCACTCCTTTATTATTGTGACGAAATTCCTTTTTAGAAAAAATGTGACAAAACGAGTAATTGTGAAGAAATGTAATTAATTATATGCACGTGCGAAAAGAAAGCAATAGTTTTTTATTAGGAAATTGAGTAAATTTAACAGTGTAATGTAATATCAATGTTTTTTTAATTTTGCTATTCAACAAAATAGACATAACGCTTAGGTTTCTTTACGATTCTGCCGGAACGTGTTAAACAAGTAGGCTTAGTGCTCAGTTTTTCAACCTTTTCTGATCTCTCAGTAATTAGTAGGAGGGGTTGTTTATCTGCAGTTATCTTCTTTGTCTTGTTGAACTTCGTAGAGAGCTGGTTTTACTCCATCTACAGAGGTGGTTTCCTTCTTCCAATCTCTATTGATGATTAATTACTTTATAAGGTCTTTCCTATGGTTGTTTCAACGGCTTTTTAACAGCATCGACTAGAACAAAAACGAGTTTACACGTTTCCAGGCGTTCATCAAGTTGTACGCGATTGTTATGTTTGCGTGGAGGTATTGCTCAGGGTAATTGACGATGGCTTCCACTTTTTCTTGTAGTGGTTTAATTCCCTGAAAGTCAATGTGATGTCCCAGAAACCCCAGAGCTGGGATGCTGAGTATGCACTTCAAAGGGTGAATCACAACGCCGTAACTTTTGAAACGATCGAAGAGGATGTGTAAATGCTGTACATGCTCTTCCGTGGATGAGCTAGCAATCAAAATATCGTTTACATAAACAAATATGAAGTCTAAACCTCTTGTAACCTCGTCCATGAATCTCTGAAACGTTTGAGCAGAGTTTTTTTAGACCGAATGGCATTCTCAAGAATTCAAACAAACCAAAAGGTGTGATTGTGGCTGTTTTTCAATATCTTCAGGTGCCATCGGAATTTGGTGATATGCTCTTACAAGGTCTAGATCTGCTTTCCGTGTAGGTTTAGAGAAAAGTCATGTAGATGAGGAATAGGATACCTGTCTAGAGTGGTCTGATTATTTAAACGATGGTAATCTCCACATGGGCGCCAGTCTTGATCTTTCTTTGGAACCATATGTAGAGGCGAAGCCCATGGGCTACTGGACTGCCGAATGATATCTAGTTGCATCATATGCTCTCGCTTCGCGATCGTTAACTTGTGTGGTGGCAGTCTTCTCGGCCTAGCGCGTATTGGTGGATCAGTAGCAGTAATGCGGTGTTGTACATGATGTACAGTGCACTCGTTTTGATAATCGACTCCAGTGATGCGCTCGTATGTCGACAAGTTGTCAGTGAAAATCCTATTCACAGGATTTAACCTTCGAACACTATGAATTTCGTAGTTGGTAGTAATTGTACCATTAACTTGTAAACGAGTGTGCTTGTCGATTAGCTTCTTTTCATTCATATCTACTAATAGGTCATAAGCGCTGAGGAAATCGGCTGCGAGAAAAGGTTGTTTGACTTGGGCGACTATAAACACCCACGTGAATCTTCTTCGGAGTCCGAGGTCTAAAATGAGCTATTGTTCTCCATAAGTTTTGATTACTGTTTCGTTGGCTGCAATGAGTGACAATTTACCACTTAAGGTGTGCCGTTGTCGTGAGAGATGGAATGGGAAAATGCTGATTTCTGCTCCTGTGTCGACTAAAATGTCTGAGCCAGAAATACGATCCCTGATAAAAAAATAAACGGCTTGCGTTGTGACCAGTAACAGGCGCCGCCATCACTGTCTGGCCAGCTCGTTTCCCGAACTCCTGTTGTTGTTTGAAGTAGATGTGTACGGTTGTGTGCAACGCCGTTCTTTTGCACCATATCTTCGATGGTACCAACAAATTCCAGTGGTTCGGTTAGATGACTTAGAACGCTGTCTGGAAAGAGATCTCCTCCTGGACGAGGATCTGGGTCGTCGAGAGTGGATCGTGGCAATGGTGGCTTGTAGTGATGCTAGTTGCCTTGTCAGCTCCGACAGTTGCTGTTGGAGGTTGGCTGTACCGCTTGTATCCTCTTTGCCGGCAGTTTGTACTGTGTTAACACAATGGTTGTCCGGGTAAATTTCCGTCACCTTGTCAGCCATATCTGCTAAATCATCGAGGCTAACTGAGTTTCCCGATACGCTGAAAATTCGTCTTACATTATGTGGTAGGCGTTGAAGCCACATTTGCTTTAGCAGGGCTTCATCTAGATTATATGGACCTGCTAGCTGTTTTATGTGTCTTAACAGTTGTGATGGTCTTTTGTCTCCCAACTCGCATGACGTTAACAATTGTTGTAGTCTTCTTTTGTTAAAGACTGGTGTGCTTTGAATTATAGCTGCTTTTATCTTATCATATGGCTCAGTCTCAGGCACCTGGTCAATTAGGTCCACAACTTCAGCAGCGACTTCAATGGGGAGTGCGCCAACTACACAAGCATACTTTATTGCCTGTGAGCGTATGCCTCTAGCTATGAATATAGCTTCTATTTGAGCAAACCAGACTCTCGGATTATTAACTCCGTATGTTGGGAGACTAAATTCCGAGATAGCATTAACTGGGCTTAAAATATTTTCGGCAGAACTTGATAATGAATTAAGGGCATGTACTGGAGGAGAGTTCATATCCCACGTTGTCGCTGACTGACTGACTGACTGAGAGTTCATATCGATAAGTTTATTTGGAGAATACATTACATGAAAAAACCAATGTGTCAGGTAAGAAATAAGCAATACAGCAACCAGAATAAACTCGAGGCTCAACAGATTATTGTAGCGGACCAAAAAGTATATTAACTCAAAAATAGCAATAAAGTTATTACGTCCAAATGTTAATATAATAGTATACAATGGTAACATTAAACTATACTGCCGAGCCAATCAGAAGCTTTCGCGAGTTTTCAAGGACACGGCGCTAAGTTCGGCACCTGATGCTTACGTACGGTCGGTTTACAGCGAATTTTAGGGAAGACGTGATAATTTAGCGTCTACAATAGAAGTCATCATAAGATTTTGGCGCGAAATTCAATTATCCATTTGGATAAATAGAGTTTTGGCATTATAGTTGATGTCAGTTCGTGATGAAAACCCTAAGTATAATTCCTAGCCTTAATCATGAACTGCAAATCATAATTTGAATTCTTCACACAGGTTTATAACCCTCATTTGGTCCTAGTTATTATGTTGACACTCTCAGAGTTACTCTAGCGTCGCTCAAAGGTTGTCCATAACTTATAGTCTCACCCATAACCCTAAACCCTACACCTAAACCTTAACTCTAACCCTAACTCGTAAACCATACCAATATACTAACATTATTGAAGCTATGTCGTTGGGGCTAAAAGAATTTTTGAGATCTTGTCATGGTTTCAGAGGTCGACTACTATGCAGCCATATGGATGTATTCCTGTACCGTATGCACAATGAGTTTAGAACTTCTAAACCTATATCTGACCTTGAGATAGTTTTGACCCATGTAAAGGACCGGTTTCCACTTTAATTCTTTGGTTTTGTATAATATATTTTTACTGTATACTAACTATCTTTTGATTGGCTAATATTTCTCAAGGTAATTTAAGATTCGTTCAAAGGTCGACATTATAGTTTAATGTTACCCGATTTGTCTACAAAAGCGGTTCTATTAATATATAAACACAAAGTTTAATTACAAACCTCAACTTGTGAGTGTCTAGGCGTTTAACGCGTCGTTCAAGAATGGAATAGTAAAGGCTTCCATAGTACAAAGACAGCCGATGGCTGTGTCGAAATCGGACAACAGTTTATGAACAATCGAAACTCGAACCAAGAGCAAACAATATGGAAACTGTTGTGTTTAAACAAATCCGCAACTGTGGATAACCGTTACAGTAATTAAAGTACAGTAATTACAATGACAAATACAATGATAAGTACAATAAACATTATAAGTATATGGGAACGTTTCCGAATGTTACAGTACAACTTGCGTTACAATGTAAATGTGGAAATTGTTAAGTATACAACTGCTTACTGAATATGAATAAGTAGTATAAAACAATAAACAAAGAAGTGGAAGGAGAGCGATTAGGAACAATGTAAGACAAATTTAACAGTTAGTGAAAACCTCATGAAAGAAAACTGAAGAAGCGGAAGAACACCTGATAAATGTTTGACATTTAGTAAAAAACTGCTAAATCTTAAGATCTCGATCGATGATATACCTAATATCTGTATATGAATTGTCACAGACACTTATGCACTCATTCATAACTAAATAGTCGATGTAATAGTCTTCAATGTAAAGAATTCGACAAGATTAGAGAGGCTCATAATAACTCGTAGATAAATAGTAGTGCACATAAGTGATATTGTGATCATTGTAGTCAACTATGAGTTCCGTGTGAATGCTAAATTTGATAGAGTGATCTGTCGAAACATTTTATCAATACCTAGTTAAACACTTCCATATTTCGTTAGTAAATGATGATTGACAAACTATGGTTAAAAAGGTGTCATCAAGACTGATTAGGTTTTCTACTATGATCTTTTTGTTGATATGTGTAGAATAGGGTCAATGGTTTCCTTCAAAGCTTTGTCTTAAGAATGATCTAAACCACAGTTATCTTCACCGACATCACACTCGTTCCGCATTCTTTGAATCAAGATTTGGTGGTTGCATACATCAATTGTTTTCGTGAGATAAGATTCCTGCTTTGTATATTGAATTCCAGCTTTTCATAGCTTACATACTTTTGAGTCAACACTGAACCATTTACAACTGCAGTTTGTCTCGGTCTTTCAGACTGTAGCTGTAAATGATTCCCCAAAATCAATAGCTCATTAAGTGTTCGACATTGAATGCTGACCACGTTGTTTAAGTGGACTTGTTTAGCTGAAGGCTTTCGGTCATGCATCCGCACCAGATCACGTTTCAACACGGCGTGGGACACAGCTCCTACGTTTCATTAGCCAGCTTAAAGAAAAGGTCCTCTATATATTGGTAACGAATCAAATATATCTTTCCTGCCTGTTCTCGTATGACTTCTGATTTCTATCTGACTGGGAACAATCGAATATAGAAGGTGCTACAGGTATCTAGTTGTAAAACTAGAATATCAGTTGCATCCTCATTGGTGAGACCGACGTGATCTGGTACACCAAGTCAATATACTGTGAGTCTGTTCCATTTTGGAATATTATTATTCATTGTTATTCTTTATTTGAATTTTATATATTGTGATATACTTTTTTCGCGAATTTTTTTCCGGATATATTTTAATTAGACATTTTCGTTAGCTATATTACTATGACGGAACACTCTCCTAAGGTTCTTAAGTTTAAGTCTATTCCCCCTATTTCGATTCAGTTAACGCCATTTTGGCCCGACAATATCGAGTCCTGGTTCTGCTATGCAGAAGCCGATTTTTGCATGCACGGAATCACGGACTCGCGCACACGTTTCCTCGCGGTAGTTAAGGCGTTACCGCGCGAGTTTAACAGGTACGTAACACCTAGTATGTTTACTAGTGATGTTCCCGAACCTTACGAAACGCTTAAACTATCAATTTTAAAACGCGGAGACCTAACTGATCGACAACAGTTAGACCAACTCCTTAACAATATCGACTTGCAACATGGTTCTGCGACGGACATGTTGCTTAGAATGAGAGAAGTCATCGGCCAACGAACTTTCGATGATGGCCTATTTAGACAACTTTTCTTGTCTAAACTCCCTCAACAGGTGCAGGCAGTGCTTGTTTCATTTCAAAACAATGCCATAGATGAACTAGCTGCATCTGCCGATCGAATCTTGGAAATCACTAGATCTTCTAAGGCCGAGGTTTTTTCCGTCAAAGAAAAACCCCAATCGACCTCGACTGACATGGCCGAACTATGTCACACGCTTACACGATATCTTAGAGTTCGCAATGACCGTAGTCGGTCAAAAACCCCGCGTAGAAGCGCCTCACGTAAGCGATCTGTCTCTCGACCACGAGAGACAGACAAAATCGAGTGACACGAAAAACAGTTCGGGAAACTTCCCAGCCGGCACGCGTCAACGGCAACCGTAGCCGGCGAACACAGCCGCCTCTTATATGTCACGGATGTGACTACGAAAGTTCGCTACCTCGTCGACACTGGCGCAGAAGTTAGCGTTCTTCCAGCAAATCTCGACGACAGACTTCGCGAGTCTGTTTTAAGTTTACAGGCGGCAAACGGAAAGCCGATCGCTACTTACGGTAAAAGGTACGTCTACCTTAACGTGGGTTTACGCAAACCCATACACTGGATTTTCGTGGTTGCAGATGTCTCTATGCCAATCATTGGTATAGACCTGTTACAACACCACAATCTGCTCATCGACACACGCTCACGAAGGTTAATAGACGGAAACACTAAGTTATCCGTTTGCGTAACTCCTTTTCCTGGTTGCAGGTTATCCCCAGTCACAATCAAGCACACCATAGACCCCCTGTATCAATCATTACTGGACAAATACTCAGGGATATATCTACCGCAATCGAAATTGCCTTGTGTAACCAGTAATGTTACACAACACATCTCGACTACAGGACCACCTGTATTCTCGAAAGCCCGAAGACTCGCTCCCGAAAAGGTTAGGTTAACCATAAACGAATTCGACCATATGATAGACATAGGGATAATTCGACCATCAAATAGTCCATGGTCATCACCATTGCACATAGTCCCTAAAAAGGACAGCAACGATTGGCGGCCAACTGGTGATTATCGGCGTCTGAATGCTAAAGCCATTCCCTATCGTTACCCGTTGCCTCATATTCACGATTTAACAGCTACCTTGAAAGGTACAACTGTCTTTTCGAAAATCGACTTGGTTAAAGCTTATAACCAAATCCCGATGGCACCTGATGACGTTCCTAAAACCGCCATCATCACTCCTTTCGGTCTTTACGAATTTCTACGAATGCCTTTTGGTTTAAGAAATGCGGCTCAAACCTTCCAAAGGTTTATAGACGACGTCTTCCGAGGTCTCAACTTCGTACATGCGTATGTTGATGACTGTCTAATAGCAAGTCCGGACAGAGAATCACATCTACAGCATCTGGACATTGTTTTCGGTCGACTCCAAAGGTATGGCATTACTGTCAACATTCAGAAATGCCAAATCGGAACTAACTGCTTAGACTTCTTAGGACACACTATTGATGCCCAAGGCATCCGACCCCTTAGGAGCAAAGTGGCGGCCATTCTGGATTACCCAGAACCGACCACGATCAAGCAGTTACGAACTTTTAACGGACTTGTAAGTTTCTACGGACGGTTCATGCCCAAATGCAAATCCCTAATAAAACCGTTAACCGATCAGCTTCGTGGAAATGCGAAATCAATTAGTTTAGACGACATAGCCCGTAAAGCATTCTCCACAGTTAAGGAACACATCGCTAAGGCAACCCTGCTTGCTCATCAGGACACTCAAGCGCCCATTAGTATCGCAGTAGACGCATCCGACTCAGCAATCGGAGCAGTCTTACAACAATGGGTTAACAACTCGTGGCAACCTTTAGGATTTTTCTCCAGACGGTTGTTAGACACGGAATCTAGGTACAGCACGTTCGGTAGGGAACTCCTAGCTATGTATTGTACTGTACGGCATTTTCAACATTCCATCGAAGGAAGAGAGTTCACGCTTCCAGTTGTAAAACTAGAATATCCGTTGCATCATCATGCCTATTTCTTATTGTACAGTTGTTACGTAACTAAATTATTCATATTCGTTTTCTCTTATCATGAGCTTTATTTTGATCTTTGATTTATGATCATACGATTCTTGAGTTATAATCAGTTTATTGATTACTTTGGTTTGTATAAAAACCCAGTGTGTTTGTAAATAATGATTCATATTGCCGAGGCTATTATTTGTGTTCTGGACTCAAGTGGCTGGGCTAGGCAGATAGGAAGGACCGAATAGCACCCAATACTGTTCGTACGTATTTTCTGTATCATTGGACGGAATATATAAATATATATATATATATATATATATAAAGGGCTCAAAAACTAATACGTTTATAACAGTTCCACTCAACTGATCGTTCAACGATGATCCGTAGTCTCGCAATCTGGTCTGTGCACGACCGATCCTTACGGAATCCAGCCTGATGATCCCGAAGTTCGGCGTCTACTGCGTCTTTCATCCGATTCAGCAGCACTCTGTTGAAAACTTTTCCTGGTACTGATAACAAACTGATACCTCTGTAGTTCTCACATTGGCTCAGATCTCCTTTCTTTGGTATCTTGATGAGATATCCTTCTTTCCAGTCCG
Organism: Schistosoma mansoni; assembly: GCF_000237925.1. Lineage (NCBI taxonomy): Eukaryota > Metazoa > Platyhelminthes > Trematoda > Strigeidida > Schistosomatidae > Schistosoma > Schistosoma mansoni. The sequence continues at coordinate 683,947 of NW_017386050.1, forward strand.
TTGGCACTTGTTCCTCTTCCCAAATCTTCTTGAATAGAAGGTGAAGCATGTTTGCAGTTATTTCAATGTCTGACTTCAGTGCTTCTGCTGGTATATTGTCAGGTCCTGCCGCCTTCCCACTTTTGATTTGTCTGATGGCCATCTTGACTTCTTCGATCGTTGGTGGAGTGACATCTATTGGAAGGTCAGTGTGGGCTGCTTCGATGTTCGGTGGGGTCAATGGGGCTGGTCTGTTCAGCAGTTCCTCGAAGTATTCTGCCCATCTTTTCCTCTGTTCTTGAATCTCAGTGATTGTCTTTCCTTCTTTGTCCTTGACTGGTCTCTCTGGTTTGCTATATCTCCCTGCCAATTTCTTCGTTGTATCATATAGTTGTTTCATATTGCCTTCTCTTGCAGCTTTTTCCGCCGCCGTTGCTCCCATGTTCTCCCATGTATTTCTGCTTGTCGGCTTTAATGCTTTTCTTCACTTCCCTGTTAGCTTCTGCGTAGTCTGCTTGTGCTTTGACTTTCTCTGCTCGTGTTCGGCTGTTGTTAATTGCTAGTTTCTTGTTCTTCCCTCCTTGAATTTTGTCCAGGGTTCCCATAGAGATGCATTCCTTGTGATGATGCTTCTTAGGACCAAGAACCTCCTGACACGTTGAAGTTAGTGCTTTTGTTATCCCTTTCCAGTTGTCCTCTAAAGTAGTTTCTTGTTCTTTCAGTAGATCCTGTAGAGCTTGGAACCTGTTGTTGAGAGTAATCTTGAATTCATGAAGTTTGTCAGTATCTCGAAGGAAGGCTGTATTGAGCCTTTGTAGTGCTGTTTGTCCAGTTTTCCAGTGTTTCTTAAGCTTCAGTCTGATCTTGGCCACAACCAGCCAGTGGTGATCTGAAGCTATGTCAGCTCCTCTCCGGGTTCTCACATCTTCCATTGATCTTCGGAATTTTTTGTTGATACAGATGTGATCTATCTGGTTCTCTGTGGTGTGGTCCGGTGAGATCCATGTAGCTTTGTGTATACGTTTGTTTGGGAATGTTGTGCCGCCTATAACCAATTTGTTGAATGCACATAGGTTTGCAAGCCTCTCCCCATTTTCAATTCTCTCTGCTAATCCATGTCGTCCAATTACATCTTCATATCCTGTGTTGTCCACTCCAACTTTAGCATTTAGATCTCCCATCAGGATGGTGAGGTCCTTTCGTGAGCACTTCTCTATAATTGATTGAAGCCTTTCATAGAACTGATGTTTATCATCGTCGTTGCTATCATTGGTGGGTGCATAACATTGGATAACGTTCATTGTGATCCCTTGCTTCTTTGTTCTGAATGATGCTTTGATTATCCTGGGTCCATGAGATTCCCATCCAACAAGTGCATTTCGTGCTTCTTTGGACAGCGTTAGAGCAACTCCCTGAGTGTGTGGAGCGTTTTCCCCTTCGTGACCGGAGTACAGCAGCATCTCTCCTGTACCTAGCCTTTGTTGTCCAGTTTGTGTCCAATGGGTTTCGCTGATTCCGAGTAGTGCCAAGTTGTATCTCCTCAATTCCATTGCTATTTGGCTGGTCTTTCCTGTCTCCCACATTGTCCGGACGTTCCATGTACCTATAAAGAGTGTTGCTCTGGTTGTTAGAAGGTGCATCGGTCTCGTGACTTCCGAAGAATTTTGGCTTTCATCATGAGACGTCATAAATATTCATTCAACTCCCAAGGCAGAGTTTAAATGGTTTGAATTAATTTTTCTGATTAGCGTTTTTTTAGCGAGTTAGCTTTTCTACGGGATGGGGTCGCTAACCTCATGCCCAACCCTCCTCCTTTACTCGGGCTTGGGACCGGCAGTAACTCTAGAAGAGCTACAGGCGCAGTTAAGTCAGAACTAGGTGAGCACAAATGAACGTATTATATTCGCAATTCGTGATCAGAGCGCAATCACGTACGAAGGAATCATCAATTAGTACAATTACCACAGCTACACAACCGAGCAACTCGTACACTTCACTGAACTTACACAGTGGTCAGACTTTAACTAGTACGCTCTAAGCTGCCCACATTCACTATCTACCGATTAACACAATGAAAACACAAATGTGCATTATTTTAAGATTATATTATACAATGTAAAATCAAATTTGTACACAATCAAAATCACATTCTTCTTCATTGTTCCATTCTAGTATTCTCCTTCTTTGAATACCATCATCCTATACCAATCAAAGGAGAATTGATAGAAAATAAAAATAAGAATTATTATCAAATCGCATTGAAACGATTAGTTAGATTAAACAAATTATTATCATAAATAATACAATTATTATTATTAACATCATCATTCACAACATCAACATCATCCACATTATCAGGATTATATTTATCAGTCCCATACACATCATCATCATCATCGTCATCCGCCTCATCATTTTCATTATCGTCACCGTTACACTGCTCATGATATCCGTAATCTACTTTATCCTCTCCATCATCTTCATCATCATCCGCTTCATTTTCATCATCATTATTATCATCACTATCTTCACACAAAATTTGTCACATCCACAATCTTCATCATTCGCTTCATTATTATTATTGTTATTATTATTATTATTATTATCATAATAATCATCATCATCGTCACAAACCACATCGTATCCGAAATCTTCATCATCCACTTCATCATCTCCACTATTATCATCATCAATATCCTTACATAACTCATCATATCCCTTATATTCATCATCAGCTACATCATCATCATCGTCATCGACACAAAATGCAACATGTCCAAAATCTTTATCATCCCTTTCTTCAACTTCATCCTCCTCATCATCATCAACATCCTTGTCATCACAAACCTTATCATATCCATAGTCCTCATCATAAGCTTCATCATCATCACAAACCTCATCGTATCCATAATCTTCATCATCCACTTCATCAACTTCACCATTATCATCATCAACATTCTCACATAACTCATCATGTCCATAATCTTCATCATACGCTTCGACCTCTTCGTCATCATCATCATGATCATCATCATCATTGTCACATAACTCATCAGTCACATAATCTTCCTCATACGCTTCAACCTCTTCATCCTCTTCATCATCATGATCATGATC
>NW_017386049.1:0-38721 GCF_000237925.1 Schistosoma mansoni
AACTAGCACCCTATTGTCTGAAAGATAGTTTTGAATTTGTACAAAAACTTGACAAGATAAATGCATCTGATAAATTCATGGTCTCATTTGACAGTCTCATCGCTTTTCACCAATATACCCTTAGATGAAACGGCCGACATCATAGGTGAATACTCTGAACTTTTACCTTTACGATTCCATGATCACGACCGATAGAGGAGCTCAATTTGAAAGTCGACTCTTCCAGCAGCTTACAGAACTCCTCGGAATTAAACGTATACGAACGGCATCCTACCATCCAATGGCAAACGGAATGGTTGAACGCCTACATAGGCAGTTGAAAGCATCCCTTACATCTGTCATTGTCAATAACGATTGGGCTAATAAGCTTCCTTTAGTCATGTTAGGTTTAAGAACAATAATTAAACAGGATATGGGATGTTGTCCAGCCGAGTTGGTATATGGAACTACTTTACGTTTACCCGGAGAATTTTTCGCTTCAGGTAAAAGTGTTCCGACTGATGTAGCCAACTACGTGCAACGCCTGAAGAAACACATGAACGATCTTAAAATAGCACTTTCTAGACTACAACAACGACGAGTATTCGTACCTCAGCAACTACATAATAGCACGCACGTATTCATCAGAAGAGACAATGTACAACCACCTCTGCAGCCGAACTATGAAGGTCCATTTAGAGTGATTACGAAGACAGATAAGACAGTTGCGGTAGAAAAAGCTGGGAAGACAGATGTAATCAGCATCGATCGAGTGAAACCAGCTTTCATCGATAGCGATTTCCAATCGACAAGTACAAACCCTTCGAAGACGATCACACCGACGAAACACGAATCTCAAGAATCAACGACGCTAACGCACTAAAAAGAAGAGACTCCGATAACGACAAGATCTGGTCGCAGAGTAAGATGGCCGCAACGCTATGTCGCTACAATCTTTTACTAATAATTTTCTGCTACTTTGAATATTAATTATAATTCTTCCTCTTCACTGTAAACATATGGACACCTAACATGACTAATGGAAGCTTATTAGCCCAATCGTTATTGACAAGGACAGATTTAAGGGACGCTTTCAACTGCCTATGTAGGCGTTCAACCATTCCGTTTGCCATAGGATGTTAGGATGTCGTTCGTATACGTTGAATTCCGAGAAGTTCTGTAAGCTGCTGGAAGAGTCGACTTTCAAATTGAGCTCCTCTATCGGTCGTGATAATTGCCGGTATACCATGGTAAGAAATCCAATTTTCGATAGGGGCTTTGGCTGCGGATTCGGCAGAGGTGTCTTTTATTGGTATCGCAACAGGCCATCGGGTAAATCTATCGATGCATGTAAAAATATAGTTGTACCCGTTCGAAACTGGCAGTGGTCCCACGATATCGATGTGTATATGTTCAAATCGAGTGTCTGGCTGTGAAAATGAACTCATTGGCGAGCTAGTATGACGATTTACTTTGGCTTTTTGACATTTCACGCATGCTTGTGTCCAATTACGTATATCGCGATTCATTTTCGTCCATACGAAACGCTGACTGATTAATTTCGTCGTGGCTTTTATTCATGGGTGCGATAGGTTATGGATAATTTCGAATACTTTCCATCGCAATGGTTTAGGGATGAATGGGCGAGGTCGGTCAGTCGACATGTCACATATTACTTTCGCTTTGCCGAACTTAACATCTTCGAATGATAACGACGTCGTGTTATCGAATCTTAGCTTGTTTAGTTCGATGTCTGTCTCTTGTAACTTCGCGAGACCGTGATAATCAATTCCATTTGTAATAATCGCGTTTATCGTTGTTCTGGACAACGCATCTGCCACTTCGTTGCTATTACCTTCAATATACTGTATGCTAGATGTAAATTGGGAAATAAATTCTAATTGTCGAATTTCCCTCGGCGAATAGTTATCCTGCTTGGCGTTTAATGCTTTCGTGAGGGGTTTATGGTCTGTATACCCTGTGAAAATGGTACCCTCTATCATATGTCGAAAATGCTTGATTGCCAGGTAAATCGCTAATAGTTCTCTTCCGAACGTACTGTACCTCGTTTGTGTAGGATTTAATCTCTTCGAGAAAAATGAAATCGGTTCCCATGTACCGTTTACTAACTGCTGCAGTACTGCTCCCACTGCTATGCTCGATGCGTCCGTCATGATGGCTAGTGGCGCTTCACTCTTTCGTCGAACTAATATCATTTTTTCGTGTAGTGCTCGCTCAGCGTTCTCAAAAGCCTGTATGGCCTCTGTCGATAGACGGAATGTTCGGGTATTTCCTCGCAAAGCGTCCGTCAATGGCTGTAGTATTGTTGCGCAGTTTGGAATAAATCGCCTATAATAGTTTATTAGTCCCAAGAATCGTCGTAACTTTTTTTGTGACTCGGGCAACGGATAAATACGAATAGAAGCAACTTCTGCTGGAACTGGCATGATACCTCGAGAATTTATCATATGACCTAGGAATTGCAATGATTTCTTTCCAAATTCACATTCCTCCACGTTAGTAGTGACACCATGTTCTTGAAGTCTCATGAATAACTGTCGTAGATGTTGTAGATGTTCTTCCACAGTAGCGCTAGCTACTAATATATCATCGATATATGCGTATACCCCTGTCAAACCTCTAACAACCTGATCAATAAATCGCTGAAAGTTTTGGGCTGCATTAGTTAGTCCGAATGGCATTCGCAAAAACTCAAATAAACCAAATGGAGTGATTACAGCCGTTTTCGGTACATCTTCCGGGGCCACTAGAATGTGGTAATACGCCCGAACAAGATCAATTTTCGAAAAAATCCTATCACCTTCCATCTCGGTAGTGATGTCGTGGATATGTGGCACTGGGTATCTATCTGCTATCGTTTGCTTGTTAAGGGCTCTATAATCTCCACATGGTCTGATTTCTCCATTCTTTTTGGGAATTATATGTAACGGAGATGCCCAGGGACTATTAGATGGCCTTATGATACCAAGTTTCATTAGTTTTTCGAATTCTCGTTTCACAATGTTTAACCTTTTTGGGTCCAACCTTCGCGCTCTTACTCTAGTCGGTGAACCTTTCGTGACGATGTGGTGCTGTACTGTATGTTTAAGATCTTTGTTGTCGTATGATGACCTCGTTAAATCGGCGAACTTATTTAGAAGTAACTTATATTGCTCGTTCTTATCTTTCGACACTACTAAATTCATAAATACATGATCGGTGGTCACTCCTCTTATGACTACTGAGCGTTCTCCATTCACTAGTTGGTTTCGTCGAGAATCTACTAATAGATCAAAATTCTTTGAGAAATCGATACCAATTATGGGTACGGACACAGCGATCACAAATTCCCAGCGAAGTGAAATATTACGGCCGAAATTCAAGGTTAGTTTTCGCTTGCCATATGTCTTTATGTAGGATCTATTCGCTGCTTTAAGAGTTAGCGCAGTATCGATATTTTGTTTTTCGTTGCTCAATGGGGGGACAACGCTTATCTCTGCTCCCGTGTCTACTAAAAATTGCGCGCCTGTTACTCTGTCCTGAACATAAAATAAACGATTGCTCCTCGGAGCTGCGCTGATTTTCATAGTCGTTACTGAGAATCGGTGGGATCGTTTGAATTTACATGGAGATCTGCTATTTCGAGCTTTGTACCCAAATGTTTGATGGTACCAGCATATAGCAGGATCTGGGAGTCCCTTAGAAAATGATCGATTTCTATCTCTTGATCTGCTACGCGACCAATTTCTTTTCCTGTCGTTGTGATTTAGGCTCGTTAGTTTGTGGCATAGCGCATTAATTTCCTTTTGCAACGCCTCGATTCTTTCGTCTACTGAGGAGTTGAGCGTTTGTGGAGTCGCGTGTCTCATTCTCTCGTAAATCTTATCGGCTATTTTAGCGACGTTCTCTATGTCTACATCGCTATCTCCAACAGCAAGGATCTGCTGCACGTTCGGTGGGAGTCGTCGTAACCATAACTGGTAAAATATATTTTTATCAACATTTCTGTCTCCAATTACGTTGCTCATATAAGTTTTTAATTGCGAAGGCGTTCTATATCCGATCTGCACTTCACTGAGCAATTGCTCGACAGCTTGCCGGTCGTTTAATGAGAGAGCTTTTATTACTGCCTGTTTCAATACGTCGTACGGATTTACCGCATCCGGCTTAGTTAGGACCTTTCGCACCTTGTCTGCTATTTCGTCTGGAAGTAGTGAGCTCGCATAGCCGAACTTATGTCGCTGTAAGAGAATATGATTGACCACGTAATAATTTTCAAATCTAATAAACCAAAGTTGAGGGTCATTAACATTGAAAGAGAGAATAGCAACATTATTAACTCCCACGGATGGTGGCTGTGAAAGATCGATTGTGTCGTTATTTAAAGACATTTATAAAAAATTAAATAGTATGCGCATATAACGTAATTGTTACTAAGAGAAATGGACCGATGAAAACAATGATAATAACAAATGGTACGATTTATAACATAGAACGGACTTACTGAATTGCACCAATATATCAATTGTTTGTGAATAATCGTTATTTATTATGAATATTATCGTTAAGTTCAAAAATGTTTGTGGGATAATGTACGTGCGATTAAAATTGTGATATAATAAATCCACAATTATGATTATAATCCAGACAATAATTCGAATAGAAACAGAGTGCAATGAATTTTCGAAATGAAATTATCTCGTCGAAAATTGTTTTAAATTCGCACACGACAATCGCTAGTTCTGCTACGTCTTCGTACGTAAAAGTCGTCAATTCTGGTTCGTATTCGTTTAAGAACAATAATTAAACAGGATATGGAATGTTATCCAGCCGAGTTGGTATATGGAACTTCTTTACGTTTACCCGGAGAATTTTTCGCTTCAGGTAAAAGTGTTCCGACTGATGTAGCCAACTACGTGCAACGCCTGAAGAAACACATGAACGATTTAAAAATAGCACTTCCCAGACTACAACAACGACGAGTATTCGTACCTCAGCAACTACATAATAGCACGCACGTATTCATCAGAAGAGACAATGTACAACCACCTCTGCAGCCGAACTATGAAGGTCCATTTAGAGTGATTACGAAGACAGATAAGACAGTTGCGGTAGAAAAAGCTGGGAAGACAGATGTAATCAGCATCGATCGAGTGAAACCAGCTTTCATCGATAGCGATTTCCAATCGACAAGTACAAACCCTTCGAAGACGATCACACCGACGAAACACGAATCTCAAGAATCAACGACGCTAACGCACTAAAAAGAAGAGACTCCGATAACGACAAGATCTGGTCGCAGAGTAAGATGGCCGCAACGCTATGTCGCTACAATCTTTTACTAATAATTTTCTGCTACTTTGAATATTAATTATAATTCTTCCTCTTCACTGTAAACATATGGATTATTAAGTTCATGTTATACGCTGTTAAACTCGGCACAGCTTATGTACACCCTAACGCTTATACGTGTAATTTTTTTCGAAGCGATACCATATTCCTTCTATATCTTACCGCTATTTTGTATAGCCTAACGGACGGGCACGAACTAAATACACACTAACTTCATTCTAATTTTGTACAAGCCCATATCTTCAAATGATTGTAACTACGCTATTCAATTTACTGTACTTTATGCAAACACAGACATTTTTTCATACATCTTTGTTTGCAGGGGGGAGTTATATAGCAACCATCCTATAATCAACTCCGATTATAGCCAATTTTGGTTAAGCCCTTTTTATAACTTACTTAACAGACATTGTCATTTGGATGGTAACAATTTGGATATTCTTTGCACTGCTATACCACTAGAGCACATGACACTCTATCCGAAATGTTGACTGCTTAAATATCATTCGATGATTCATACTCCTCCCCATATATGTACGCACGCAAATATTATTACCGGCTTTGTTTTGCTTTGCTGTGCCCTTATACAATTCGTCTATAAATTGTCTATGTAATTGCTTGCTATTCGTCCTTCGCTCGTTCGATTCCTTCGCTTGTTTGCCTGTTCACTCGCTCTCTCGCTTGCCGCTCACTCGCTCGTTGATATTCGCTCAGGTGTTGTTAACATTCTGACCTGAGTTATTCGACAATAAACTGTAGTTGCTGCTATCCTTTGTCTTCTGATTTTACGCACCGTTAAGATCAGAATTATAACAGTTATCGAAGTAAACGATTAACGAATCGCGGCACTACAATCTACCAGTTTAATGACATTCATTTGAAAGTAATAATGAACAGAACATTCTACATTCTTTAAATATTCTTATAAGCTTCTGCTTGAATGGTATAATGACTTAATGCAGCCTAATATTTGTAGACACACAGGTCATAGTATGACCAATTCTGAGTTATTCAACGTGTAGTCCATAAAGTAACCGTGATAGGAGAGCGAATTTACGTTAAATCATGGACTAAGCTTGAATTGAGACTGGTCAGTCTATCAGTTGCTATGGCCTATAACCTATTTGTCGAATGCACATAGATTTGCAAATCACTTTACTCTTTCATTTCTCTCTTCTTATCCACGTCGTCCATTCCGACTTTGGCGTTTAGATCTATCAGGATGGTGAGGTCCTTTCTTGAGCACTTAGCTAGGATTGATTGTAGTTTCTAACAGAAGTGACCTTTGCTGTCATTGGTGGATTCACAACATCGGGTAACATTCATTGTGATCCCCTCTTTTATTGTTTTCAATGATGCTTTGATAATTTCGGATCCATGAGATTCCCATCCTACAAGTGCATTTTGCACTTCTCTGGACAGCATTAAAGCAACTCTCTGAGTGTGTGGACCATTTTTCCTCTTCGTGATCGGAGTACAGCAGAATGTTTTCCTTATCTAGCCATTGCTCTTCAGCTTGCGTCCAACTACATTGAGTATCTGGACAGCGACAATCTCTATTTGCAATGTGCTATAACGTTCAAGCACTTCAATATAATTAAGGTGACTAAAAATAAGTTCAGTGTTGACTTTAGACTGTGTGTGCCTCGTAAATCTGGAATTCTATGTGCAACGCCGAAATCCTATGTCCCGTGAACTATTCATGCATGTAGCCATCAAATTATCATTCAAACGTTAAGGCTCTTTTGCGATGCTGATGAATAAAAATACTTCCAGTTAACATCGTTTTCAAGAGAAAGCTTTGAAAGAAGCCCTTGACCGTATTATACAAATATCAACAATAAAATGATGGAAGGAATCGTAATCCGTCTTGATGACACCCCCATAACCATAGTTTGTCGCTCACCATTTACCTAATACGTATTAATCAAGTAACGATATATAGAAGTGTTTATCTAGGTATTGATAAAGTGTTTCGACAGATCACTCCATCAAAATGAACACTCACACCGGACTCATAGTTGACTGCAATGATCACGAAATCACTTATGCGTAATGCCACGTAGTTACGAGTTGAATTTGTAGAACTCATGCGATATTATGCACCTTGAATTTTATGAAAGCGATAACGCGAATATTGAAAACGGTGTTTAATATTTTATAAAAAGGATAACATCAGCTATTATGTTAACAATCAAAAGCATGTACAAAGTATCATGAAATAACTGTCCAAATTAATAAGAAGACAAATGAAATTCTAAAATATTCTAATGAAAAACAGAATTGAGACAACTTGTTCAGAGTTTTCAAAGCAATTTATAAGACTTTTTCAATGATCACTTATTACTTCTCTTTCTTCTAAGTAACAATCTCCAAATTATACAACCGATGCATATAAGAAATAGAGAGGCGAGCAAAGGAATTACAACGTACAAGTACCAATGTGACTTGTGTTGTTTATTTTCTTCCGTTGTCCTGGTAGTCATATTCTGAAGAAAAACAAAGAATTATCAGTTTTTACTAAATATCAAATATTAACCAAGTGTTTATCTGTTTCTTCAGTAGTTTTCATGACGTTTTCACTAACCTGAACTTCAGTGCTCCTCAACGTTGTTTCAATGTCTTTGATGGGTGTTGAAGTACTCAAATCGTTGACATTCGAGTTCTTCTAAATAATTCAATCAGGAGCATTGATTACTAAACATCAAATATCATTCTTTTAATTCATCATTCATTACAAATCATTCTCAGTAAAGTTGACACAAGAGATTCTCATACATAGTTGCTGAATTCGAATTCGTCAAATCATTCAGGATATCTATTAGCGATTTGACAATCAGTGTGCTCAGTAAACACGACCCTACACTTAGTTGACGACCCCTTTGTGTGATGAAATATGTGTTCTGGATGTCACATCTAATCACAATCCGGATATAAAGCGAAAGACTTATAAGGTACAGCTTCATTGAAGCAATCTATCGAGGTTACATATTTTTCTACAGAGTATCATAAATCATTGTTCTGGGATTCAACAATGGTAGGCTACATACTTTCACTAATTCTTCTAATGTGATACACAATTTCTTACTGTTCACGCTTCTTCACTTTACCTGGTTTCATCGGTATATTGCTACCATTGACATACATCTACGATTACATTTAGGACTTTCGAAATTACCGTTCATTCACTGAGCTGAAAACATAATTCGCTTTGAAACGATGAAGGTGAGCGATGCTTTGATTCATTGTTTACTATTTTCACGAAAACGAAGCACGTACTCATATGTCGTCAGCCTATACAAAACTTTTATTTAGTCACTGAGGATGGCTAACATGCCATTTCTTATTGATAGTAATAAAAGTATTTTTTCCAGTAAAAACATTTGCTCAGAATGTGAAATTTGAAGTTATTGCAAACGACATATGAAGTTTACCAATTACCAACCTCAGCACGGCAGTCATTGACTTTCAAGCCATGAGTGTGCTGATTGTTACTTTCTATACATTTCTTCCCTTTTGACACCAAATACATGTCGTTTTCGATGTGGTCGCTCTTTGGCATGTTTCACTTGTATTGTATTGCGAACAAATTTCTATGAAAAGAATAAGGTGAATTCATTTGAAGTTAATGAATAGAAGAACAGAGAAATAGGAAACCTGTAAATAATACTCAATGACGTGATGTTAATTTCTGAGTTAAGGGACTTATCCATTCGGTGGAAAATGGTCAACATGGTGCATCATGCTAAACTCAGTACACCTTCAATTTCTCTTTTATTTCAAGACTGCATTTTCGAATTGAATGAAATTACTTTGAGTACAAAGAACAAGTGACGATTTTTTGACAACGGGAAATTGATGACTTTTAATAACTATTCGCATTCAGACATGCGCACACTACGTTGTCACTGAGTTCAGCAAAGCGTATTGCAATTGACTTTGATGGTTATACATTTTCTTTCCATGAAATCGTTTTTGTGAATGAGATAAGTGCCATAAACTCGGTTGTTCATAGACACAAAATTTTTATTGAACTATGTTGATTCAATTAAACAACAAAGGAAAAGTGACATCGTTCTTCCAATCGTCAATGACAACTTCAATGCCTCAGAAAAGTTCTACATCATATATATCAAAATAATAACGAACACTTCCCTGTCAATGCACAATCGCTTACTTACACCTAATATTTTTCGAAACCGAAAGCATCCCATCATTCGTTTTGTGACTTTATGTTCAAGTTAACTTCATGAAGGTGAAAACTTTAATGTAGTTGAAATCCGGTCGTTATTCATGCTTAATATTCAATAACGAATCAACGGGTAGTTATAAATAGTAAGTTAAACGTCATTCGAGACACATGCCTGGATATCATTTATTAAATGATACATGGGATTTTCAATTTTGAGCGAACAAAAATGATGTACTTAAGTGCAAAAATAGTAAGTGCTGATTAAATCAAATTTCACGTACCTCCGATGGCTTCAAACTCCACCAACGTACCACTTTTGATCCATTTTGCTGGAACACGTATCTCATGACCTTCCCTATCTTGTGTGACAAATTGAAAGGAAAAAGAGAATTAGAATTTCGACTTCTTTTTGAAGCGAAACAAGTTTATTTGCTTCACTCAAGTAGAGGGCAAATCAAGGATCTGTAGTATTTTTCATTGCGTACAGAGTGATGACTGTCTTAAAAAAACTATGGTTTACATTGCTCTGATTTGTGAAACTGGCCCGTTAAATTTTAAATGAAATAGTTACGTTTCTGAGTTATTTAACGATGAAATCAGCTGGACGTCTGGGATAGATGCGTTTATCCCCTTACATATTATTTCACAATGCATATTACACGGAGGCAACATTCAAATCTACAAATCAAGGAACAATGGTGATTTGTATATCAATCTCAGACGCGCGTTTCATCTTATTTAGGGCTTACCAGGGACTGAAAACCGGCACCATTCATTTCCATTTACATTCGGTTATCCACTTATCCAGTCAGTCCATATACTCAATGACTTGTGAAACTGTATGAAGCTTTAAACCATTTTTGATTGTTATTGAATCTTCCGATTGATGTTAAGAAACCGTATTTGATTCCACTGCTATTCCTCATCCATCTTTACGCACAATGCTTGTGACTTCAAGCAACATCCAGATAAGCCTAACAGAGTGCATATATATGAATATTGGACTGATCAGTTGCAGTACAAATCACTCATGTGAGGACTGAACCAAAGAATGTAAAATGACAATTATCTTCATTGTTTAAATGACTCAACAATGCACTTAAACCTGTCAATGCAGAACATCCGTCGGAACATTTGATGAACCTTCTCACATTCAATCATAAACACTGTATCTCACCGAATCACGTACACTCAAAACTCTTCTTCAAACTCAGCTTCATCTCTCAACAACACATGTTTATTTCAGTGAAGCAGGACGATTGAACATTTCGTAGATGAAATATCATTTCCAAACTAGCACTGCTTTATTTCTGCTTCATACAAAACACACTTTTTTAACATTGGGTGTTGAGATGATCAAAGACTGCAAGTTTGATTGTATTACTGTGAGTGTGTGAATACATGGGTGGATATATTTTGAGTTTGATATAGTTATTCATATGTCCATATCTGGGTGAGTCTACCGGTAATCATAACTGTAAGAAGTTCCCAAAATATTTGGACAAAGTGTTTACGAAAATCATTCCAATTTCATTCTGCACAATGAGCCACAACACTTAAATGACATTTCACATTCAATTCTACCTTCGTTTGCCAGAATAGAAGCACCTTCATTCTTTTGTTAGTATTTTGAAAGGTTGGATTTTTTTAAAAATGAACAGGCAAATTATGAGTAATCACAGGTAGTGAAGATGTAAGTGTAAAGGTTTCACGCGTGTGATCGAACGACCGATCAATGTTTACTCACCTGAACCATTAACGTCTATTGAAAAATGCCTTCTGACTCCTAATAATTCCTCTGAAATAATGAAAATCAAAAGGGATGTTTAAATATCTGAATAATGATTATCTATTTCTTTCAATAAATATACTTTTTAACACGGACTGCCGACTTATACAAGTTGTCGTCTCCATTTACAGGTTTAAATGAACCAGAGTAGCTAAATGCTAAATCATCTCTCATGAGAAAGGTCCAAGAAATATTATCAATTCAACAATATGATGAACATTTCAACACAATCAACTGAGAAGAATATTTCACTTCTTTAAAATTTCTTCTAGTAGCTTCTGTCTCAATAATAGACGTTTATTAGGTATTCGACAATACAACAACAAAGTGTTTTTTGGATCCCGTTATTCATCAATTCGTACGTTTGACCGAAATAAATGAATGTCACATTGATGTTTTAAGTGTTCTGGTATGAGTTAATCATCTTGTACTAGCGGACTGTTCAAGCACGTTCATCGGTCAGCTGTTTCACGAAGTGCATGGATTCGAAATGCATGATCATACAAATACGATCACAAAAATAGTCTTGAATAACCGAATAATAACACACAGCAACTCCGAGACATTAAACATTCAAGAGTCCAGTAAGGGCTATAAAAGCTCTATAGGACTTCAAATATAACTTGATAATTCATAGGCTTCAATAATTCAAACCGCCTTCTCTCACAACATAGCTTACTATTGCACAAGTGATCACTTATATTCACTCAGTCGACCATGAAGTATCGTGTAGATGAGATATCTTCCGTTTTGTAGTTTTCATAGGCTGAAGGGTTGGTAATTTACACTTTCGCAATTATATCACATGGTTTATCATTTCTATTCCATGAAAGTGTATATTTTCAGGTAGATCTCTGTTTAATTTACCAATTTCAGTTTACAGCATTCAACACCTGCTGCGATACACACACGTTCTGTTGCAAAAACAACACAAACACATTAATCACTTTTTATTGGTTACCACTCCTGTGATCATCAAGATAAATACTGAAGCTTTTATACAAAATAAGTGTGAGAAAAGTGATCAAAACAAAGAATAACTGAATAATATAAGAACTCACTCTCATCCAAAACCCTAGATTCAGACTTCTCATAGTTTTTTATGTAATTATAAATAATTCCAATGAAAGACCCTCCATATTCAATTACGTTATCATTTTCTATTGGATGAAAACATGTCACATCATTGATAAATTTGTAATAAATGAATAAACAATTTTAAATAATAAAACCGAACTGTATTTGATTTGCTATAAAGAGTCAAACCATTACCATGTTGAACAATGAAAAAAAATATTGAAAATTTTGCATGTTACAAGGAGGACAAAACTGATTCATTGAAGAAAATGGAATCAACTTTGATTCATGATCAGAAATTTCATCAAGAAAACTCAATAATAATTTGACTTCCAAGAGAATTTATGACTTACGATATTCGAAAAAATTAATATGTCCTACGTAATAACCGTAATAACTACACGAGAATCGGGGTGTAACTTTCTACAATGATGCAAACATATGGAAAAATATTTTTATTATAAAAGGTATTCAACTCACGTATCTGCCATCTATCTTATTTTTAAAACTGTCACTCAAAACTGGTTGAGATTGATTACGTTGAATCCTCATTGAATAATTATAATGAAGAGACTGGAATATGTGTATTAGAATGTATCTGATTACTTACATATCGATATGTATCATTTTCAATAATGACAATCTCATAGTTATACAAATCAGACCTTTTGCAATAGTCATTGCAGTTGAAACGTTTGTAAGGCCAAACGAAGATCAGATAAATTAGTATCCATAGACTAGGCGAAAAGTTATATCTAAAATGATCAGAACGAACAAATCAACGGTATCTCATTGAATTGAATTTCAATTTCACTTCGTATGCTCATTCAACACTTACCTCATCTTATCGTGTCAAGTTATAATTCAACTTTTTATAGAATTTGTCGGGTTTATGTAGACTTTTAAAGTGTAAGGTTGTTCTCTTCTGATTCGATGATTCAAAGTAACCATTAGAAAAATCGTATTTAATAAAATCAGATGTGTATTATAAACTAATCATGGAGGTATATAGCATCATCGTTAACCAATATTCTTCTGGCTGTTGAAATCATGAGCTGAAATTTATTCACTGTTGGTTGAAATACCTGACCCCTGTGGATAAAACTTCTCTTCGATGTGATAGATTATATTCTGAAATGGGTGATTGGTTAAATTATAGTTCAAAATGTGTGCTCATAAGTTTACGAACAAACAGTTTGTTGTCTGTAATAATGTATTGATTATTCGTCAACGATAAGTGGCTGATTTTCATCTGTGTATTTCAATGATCTATTCCCTCACATCAGTTGAGCTTGTATTTTATATCATCTGTGTTCAAATATAGAAGAAAATCACAGTGATAAGATAATGTCAAGCGTATACTTAACTTACACGAAACATTGAATACTGACGAATGAATAAAATTCTACACATTCATAACTGAATAATAATTTTGGTGAATTAAGTCAGGATTGATCGTTTTTGCGTGATATTTAAAAATAGTTTTCCTCCTGACACAGAAGAGGTGTATTGTTTTACTTTAGACAGATATGAACACTAATCAAAATGTTGTTACCTTGACAATCACTGTTTGTTGTCGAATAATAAGAATGTTTGAGTAATTTCGTGAATTCTTCAACATCAAAATTGTTTTCGGTGGTGCATTGTCAATTGAATGCCGTTGACCAATATCTAATAACGAAAGGAAAAGTTATCTGTGCATGTGATAGTGTTGATCAGTTAATCTGTTTGAGAAGAGTATGATTCAGATCATGAAGTATTCAGTGGAGTGTTTCCCTATACCGTCATGTCTATTTCGCATTTTGTTTTTAGTGAATGTGTTGTAAGTATGAAGTATGTTTCACAACATAAAGAGGCTGCATGCTTTTAAGGTTATGCGACATCAGATCCTACATTTTGACAGGTCTTGTATATAACCTCTTATTCTTCAATCTTCTTCATAATCCTTTGACAAGCTTTAAAAAGAAAGCGTTTGCTGTATTGTCAGAAATACAGAGAGCAGTTGACAAGGTGTGTGGTGAACTTCTTGAAGTCATCAGTAAAATGACAATGAATAGATTTCTAGTGTCTAGCCCAAACCTGAAATGTGTTTTCCTAATAATAACCATCAATTTCGTTTACTATTTTTCCTCGTATAGCTTCCGGTAGAAGCTGTAGAAATGCATTTATAGATGATGCTATAGTGGTCTGTGTTGAACCAGAGTAGTTTTACAAAATTATCAAAAGATAATGAAACTCATCGAAGAGAGTCTCAATGGAAAAGTAAGAAACGGACTAGAATTGACTTTGCGGATTCGGTTGCTCCAGGTGGGGAAAGTAATTCGATCTATTCTCCATCCTCAAGAGGCAGACGAATATGCACTGATGACACAATTAGTGATGATGAGCTTAATATAATTAAACAAACTCTACGGGAAACAAGCTACAGAACCATCTCAATTAATGACTGTTATCTGAAATCAGGATATCAAGTTGAATGAAACCTCATACATAGTAGGAATAATTGACGACAGAATATTGAATTCAAAGGAAACATAGCATCGTGGATTTCAGAGAACGGACTATTCATATCCTTAAAAAGCATTCTATTCTGCAGTATTCCGAGTTGTTTTCTGTAGCAGAAATCTAAACAGGACAGTCTCAATGATCAACTTACGCTAGGTGAGATGCATTAATTCACTCGCCAGAATATGCACTTAAGGCAAAACAGATGATAAGCTATATACAATGCATAAAAAAGTTTCGGAGAATGACACTAAAGATATGATAATTGACAGTGCCAAACAGAGAGACAGTGGAGTGTGATTTCAGTTTCATAATAGCCACGAACGATTGTTCGTTCCGTTGCTTCTTTGTATTCCGTCTTCTCTATTTCGATTAAATGAACAATCATCTTTTACATGTGTAAATCATGTGACAACACAAAGTCTTCGACACCACATAAGTATATTTGAAGTGATTGAGAAGATAACTCTGATCAAAAGGAACATATTATCCTCGATGAACAGTAAATGTTATAACAGAAAGGAACGCGTGCTACTTTCATCCTCTCAAAACTGCTCAAACTGAATACAGTCACTTGACGATTGAGTCACCAATATGTGTTTCAATATCACGTATAATTACCACAAATACTATTCGGCTTCTCTCAATCTAATATACGTTGCCACGTAAAAAACTATTTTTCTAAAAGTAACAATAATGATAAGAATAGTTTCTATTATATGATAGTGTGATCTGTCTGTTAACCTTGACCGTTGTTTTTGTTGTTGTTCAAATATCATTCATTTTAATTCCGCGTTGTTAATCACAAGATTTCATCTATGATATGACACATTCTTTTGTATAATGAGCATGATATGAGCTGTCATTATAATGAGGGATGCCACTCTCGACTAATACATTCATATGACTGATCATCTTTGACACATACAAAAAGAAAAAATGAATGACATTTTCATTTTACATATGACTAATACTTTTGTCAAGACGAAATGAAGTGAAAGCAGATAGTTTGTTCATCAATTCGTAGAAGTTCTTGATTCAGTTATGAGTAAACACTGAAATCATCTATTATCTTATTTCAAATGAGTCTAGTAATACTGGTCGAATAGAATTATCTAGTTTTCAAGTCTTCTATTTAAATCTGTGAAGATAATTGAGTATACGGCTTGCTTGAGGCTGCATTCCACCTCCAACATAATATATATAAGCAGCACATGTTGCTTTCGAGATAATGTCAACTAGTGCAAGCTAGATAATTTATGAAAGTATAGAAACCAACATACAACCGATTTCGATTATGGTTAACTTTGCTTATGCACCTACTATGGAAGAGGGTGCAATTCAGTAAGTCCGTTCTGTATTATGAATTGTACAATTTGTTCTTTTTATTGCTTGTATCTGTCCGTTTTTTTACACTTGCATTATGTATGTGTATCGTTTCTTCTGCTATAAACATACCTTCCGAAAATACTGTGTCACGTTTACAACCAACCCCGTCTGTGAAGGCTCTTATTCTCCTTTTTCACTCGTTTTATGGTCACCATTTCACAGCTTCGGTTTACTGAACTCAAAAATTACTTTCTGATTAACCTCATTAACGTGAAATATATGTGAGTCCAGTCATGCATTTATTCATCCGCCGAAAACTCAAACAAACTAAATGAAGCCTTCGAAACTCGTCAGTGTCCCTTTTCGTTATTTCCTAGTGAAGATGAAATTATTATCAAATTCTGTGAAATATTAATGGGCGAATATTATTTACATACTTATTGCATAATGTCTCAACAACTAAACTGTAGACGTTAGTGTCCTTCTTGTCGGAAGCTTCATTTTGATTTACAATTATCATGAGATTTACGATTCCTAAGTTATTTACACCTTCCTAATTGCAGTGGTCCACAATCATGACAACTTTACGGCTTGATCATGTACAAATGTGATTTGCTGTTATACGTTGTGATGTGGTCTGTTTGGCTTGCATATGAACCAGATATGCTTGAAGTGAATGATTTGCATATCGGAAGCTGTTGTGTTGTTCACAACCTACCCCAGTCTTTCTCACAGATGAACACGTTTAAATTCAGATATTCGAACAGTCAATTGCTTACTGATCCTCAAACAGAAATCCATTCTATGTTATTCTGACTCGCTCGAATCGCGATATTCCTCACAAGAACTTATTCACTACGATTTTTCTGACTACAATGATAGAATCCATTCACAACTGGGTACTAGATAAACATAGAGTCGGCTGATGCTCAGTAATCTATTTTTGGACTCACAAAATCAATCCATTGCCAAAGAATACTAGAGACATTGCAACCACTAATTTCAGTAAAATCCATCTTTTATATAAATTTGCATCAGACTGTCATTGAATTTCGTATGCATCACTGATGGAAATTAGAAAGAAATTGTTTGAAATGCTAAAAACTAGTGTCGAACATCAAGTAGAATAGAAGAATAATCTGCGAAATAAGTTACGTCATACGGGATATTGATCGGTAAAATAAATGAAGAATAAATGTAAAGCAATTCACTATTGGAAGTGTTTACATAAGTTTTGGAAATATGAACATGACCTTGACAATGAATGTGAGTAAGCTGATGCTGATAAAATTTTGAAGATGGTGATGATGAAGCACTGAGGTCAGACATTGAAGTAACTGCAAACATGCCTCACCTTCCATTCATGAAGTTTTGGGATAAAGTAAAAGTGTCAACAGACTGGAAAGAAGAATACCTCATGAAGATACCATAAAATGGAGATCTGTGCAAATGTGAGAAATATAGAGGCATGACACTATTTTCATTAACAGGAGACGTTTTCAATCGAGTTTTGCCGGATAGGATGAAAAATGCATTAGACCATCGAATTGGAGCTCAACTGGCTCGATTCCTTAAGGATCGGTCGTGCACAGACCGAATTGCGGCATTAAAGATCATCGTGTAACAATCAATTGAGTGGAACGCGTCACTATACAAAAACTTCATCGACTATGAGAAAGCGTATGACAGTTCGGACGAGAGAATATTATTCAAACTTCTTCAACGCCATGGAGTTCCTGAGAAGATGGTCAACATTATGCAATATGTATACGACGGAATACACATCCAGTCGGGAAATATGAGTAGATATGGAAAAGATGAATAGCAACTTAAAAGAACTGGAAGAATTGCTCAGAATAGGGTTGGATGGAGAATGCTAGTGTGCGGGCTATGCTCCTCCACAAAGGGTGACGTGCGCAAACGAGTATATATCTTCCTAAAACACTTTCTGAGGATTAAACAATAACCGTATATCGTTTATGTCTTATTCTCTAATTCTCTCTATGTTCATATCCGTCGTTTTTCGTGCTAAAATTATACATTCAACTCTGCCAATTCACATTCAAATGTCAACACAGATACAATGATAAAGATTTCTTATTTCACAAGAATTCCACACGACGGTTTCTTCAATAATATTGACATTACAGGAATTATTATTGACGTCAGTACTATAAGAGCAAGTACTATAAGACCAATAGTAATTATCATTACCATTCTATTCTTTTATGGTTAATTAAAATCCTTCAGACTTAATTGAATGCTTTAGCATGCATTTCATTAGCACCATTCAATCGATTATTACATTGGATTTCACTAAGCATCAAACACCGAACCACTCCAACCTGTTATCAATATCCTTCTCAATTTACAAGTTGGAAACAGTGTCCACTACAATACTGTATATTTCTTCCTAGTACTGAACAGGAAATTTTGATCAGTTCATTTTGCATGAAAGTACGAACTTAGAGGACAGTTGGAAACTTTTGAATTGAAGCCGACGCAACTGAAAATGACACCGACATATGTTGATACTAAGAATACAATTCGATACCTCAATACTCTGGATAATAAGACGTGAGAACGGTTGCGTCATATCTCACTGTGTTTATTATCTTGAAGGCGTGTACGAACATATACCGAATTGGTTGCGAAAATCAATAAAATCAAATGATCCAATAACAGCAGAGGATAAACATCCATCATTCTCTATTGCCAAACACAAAATTGAAACAGGTCATAAGATTGATTCTGACTCGGTTATTGTGTTATTGTCCGAATGTAATTAAGGGCGTTTATCAATGTTTATCGAAACCTTAGCCATACGAAAATTCAAATCCACTTTGCCTATTCGAAAACAGTTTGTTTTCACTGTAAACCCACCATAGTAATTTGAGCTTACAATTCAAGGCGATGAGGTGTCGAATTCTTTTCGCATTATCATCTTTGTCAAACTTGTCACCTCCTATCCACGACTTCGGATCTGGTTGATTTTATATTTTGATTTCAAAATGTTCTTACAAACTGTATGTGTAATCAGATTGTTCGAAATGTATTACCTCAATGATTATTACCATAATTTATTATCATTGATCGAATGATACTGTCAGTAAAGTGAAATAATTGAAGAGCTTGACGAAATTAGGCTTATAGAGTGTCAACTGTATGTGCCGTTTGTACTATATACTAGGATGCTCTTTATACGTTCCTTTGTTAGCTGATTTCGTTCATCTTTATATGTTGTTTCAGCTGTTTGAATGAATTAATCGAAACGATTCTGACAAACCCTCACAATTACACGTCAAGTGTTTAGTTATCATGTAACTAACACACGCACATACATGCACACTCCAATTCACACTCTTCCTCTTCTTATCACAAATGCAGCATTTAAATGATAAACTAGCACAAACATTCAAACAGAATGAAGTGACGAATACTCGCACAGAATAGTGATGTGTGATATCAGTTCAATAATGATTATCAATGATTGTTCGTTCTGTTGCTTGTTTGCATTTCGTCTTCTCTATTTCCATTAAATGGACAATCATCTTTTACATGTCTAAATCATGTGACAACACAAAGTCTTCGACACCACATAAGTATACTTGAAGACAGTATGAAGACGACTCTGTTCAAACGGAATATACTATCCTCGATGAACAGTATATGTTTAACCAGATATGAACGCCTGCTACTTTCATCCTCTCAAAACTGTTCAAACTGATTACAGTTATTTGACGATTCAGTCACGAATATGTATTTGAATATCACGTATAATGATCACAAATACTATTTGGCTTTTTCAATCTACTATGAGTACTCACGTAAAAAACTATTTTTTCTAAAAGTAAAAATAATGATAAGAATAGTTTCTATTACGTGATACTGTGATCTGTCTTTTAAATTTGACCATTGTTTTTGTTGTTGAAATACCAGTCATTTTACTTCCGTTTTGTTTATCACCAGATTTTATGTATTTGCTAAATTATATGATATTTTCTTTTGTTAAATGACCGTGATATAAGCTGTCATTATAATGAGGAATGCCACTATCTACTAATACATTCACATGACTGATCATCTTTGAAACAAACAAAAGAAAAATGAATGAAATTTTCATTTTACATATGACTAATACTTTTCCGAAGCCAAAATGTACTGATAGTTTGTTCATCAATTATTAGAAGGTCTTGATTCAATTATGAGTAAACACTGAAATCATCTACCATCTTATTCCAAGTGAGTCTAGTAATACTGGTCGAATAGAATTATCTAGTCTTCACGCATTCAACTTATCAATCCAAGTAAATGAATTCATGCATATTGATAGAAGTTGGATATCGTGTTTAAGGCGGCGTCATCAGATTTTACGTTGTATCGAACACGTTATGGATCATAATTTGTAATTCAATTTCGTCTTCGTTTCGCAACAGGATTGAAATGGATTACCCTGTCAGGAAGCATTCGTAGATGAATATTTATTTAGTCTGTCCGCTATGTTTGTCTCAACAATTTCGATTTTCATCTATTAAGTTGACATTATTGAGATGATATTTTAATTGAGTTGAAGAATATTTGGTGACTGTAGTCGGTCTACAGAAATGGTTGAAGCTGGGTTTGATGGTGTTTAGTACAACTTAGCGAAGTGTAGCCTCACTTCTGAAAAAACCAATACTCCTCGTGTGTTTCAAACCCATATCACTCATCTTTGCGAAAAGAGTATTAACTATGTCGTCACATGAACTGAAGCCGACCTCTTGTAGGACCGATATGTTCATATTTGTTGTTCAAAGAATAGCTGTAGATGTCATGTTTCTCCAGTAACTGAGTATATAAAACACTCTCAATCATGTATTTCACTTTTAATACTTATCTATAACTACGTGTTGTTCGTTTTCTGATCAAAATGACGAGTTTTGACACTTTCAGGCAGATATTTTTATTTGACAATGTTCACATGTTTCATACAACTCATGTTTACCAGATGTTCCGGATAGATACATTCTAATGTTGACTAAGAGGTGGTTTTCATAGAATATGCTTGAAAGTTGATCAGAACAATTGAGTGCAGTACACCGAATTTCTCAAGTAATCAAATGTTATTGGTGTGTCCCACAATTGATATTGGAATTGGTTTATGTTAATTATCAGTGATGGAAACTTTCTCACAACTCAGCATGTGAATATTCATCCCTTAGAAAATGCCTGAAAATGATTCCATTATTCATATAATCCTTTGGTTTATTATTGGCAATATAACCAACGATTTTATTTATGGATCTGTATGTGTATCACTTTTCTACGGTTGTTCGTGTTGTTCTATCCAAACTCAAATATTCGATCGGATTGACTCATTTGTTTTCAGGTCCGCTTCCTAGTGGTCCGACATGAAGTTAAGTTATTCTCTTACACACATTTTTCGAAAACTTACTTACACCTGTTACTTCCAATGGAACATATGCCACCTACCAGCATTCCACAACTCACTCTGGCCTGGGCCTACGTTTCTAGTTCTCTCCAGTTTTTGTTCACTCTTCTCATGTCTGTCTCCATTTCTCGTCGTATTGTGTTCTTTGATGTTCCTCTTCTTCTTAGGCCTTCATCATCAATGACGCTGCTCAGATATGTAAAGGTTTTCACATCCTTTAAAGCTTCTCTATCAAATGTGATACGATTGATGCATGCTATATTGTAATATGGAGTCTTGCTTTTCCCTTTGTTTATATTGTGACCTACTGCTGCTAAAGCTACTGCTGAATTTGTTGTTGCGTGTGTGATAGAAAAGCCCGATCATCTGCGAAGTCTAAATTGTCCAGCTGCAGCCTAGCTGTCCACTTTATCGCATGCCTCACTCCAGATGTTGACGTCTCTATGATCCAGTCGATCACCAGTAGAAAGAGAAAGAGTGAGAGTAAACAACCTTCCCTAACACCGGTCTTCATCTCGAATGAGTTAGTGAGTTGTCCTGCATGAACAATTAGGCAGTTTTATCAATCACAGGAATTTCGTATGATATTGACCATGTTCTCAGTCATGTCATAGTTTTGAAGAAGCCTCCATAGTGTTTTCCTATTAACGCCATCAAATGCTATCTCGTAGTCGATGAAGTTGATGAAGAGTGATGAATTCCATTCATTTGATTGTTTCAAAATGGCCTGTACACGATCGATCCCTACGAAATACAGCCTGTTATCCATCCCTTATGATGGTGTTTCTTGTGGACCAGAACCTCCTGACAGCCCATGTGCACCATTGGTTTGAAATCAGGGTTTTCCAACTCCCTTAGGTGGACTTTTCGTGTCCACCAACCCTGTTAATGCGCCGGACATTCGCTTTTTGTCCTCTCTATTTCGTAAACAACAGTAATGCCACGAGAAGGCAGTGAGTAGGACTTCCCTGGCAGAGGCTATATATTCGCTGGCCATGTGAGAGCATTTGGAGAGGGTGAGCGGACTCTCCCTACTCTCGGCCTTACCAGGGCATTTGAAATGATTGCCCCCTTGATCATTTTCATTTGCTCTCCATAGTAGTTAGCTCTCTATTGAGTAGATCATGAAAGGCTTGCAACCTGTGGCTGACGATTATCTTGAATTCAATGAGTTCATCAGTATCCCAAAGAAAAGCCATATTAAACATTTGTGATATTGTCCAGTGCTTCTCAACTTTTAATTTCATCCAGCAAATGATGATGTGATGCTATATCAGCTCTTCTCTTGGTTCTCACATCCTCCATCGTCCTCCTGAACGTTTTGTTGATCCAGATGTGGTCGATTTGGTTTAGTGCGATGTGGTCCGTCGAAGTCACTGTGGTTTTGGGAATGCGTTTGTGTGGGATGATAGTGCTGCTTATGACCAGTCTATTGAAGACTGATAGGTTTGCTAATCTCTCACCATTTTCGTTCCTTTCTCCCAGTCCATGTCGTCTCATGACGTCTTCGTATCCTGTGTTGTCCATTCCAACCTTGGCATTTAAATCTCTCATCAGAATAATCAGGTTCTCTGTTGTGCACTTCTCGACGGTTGACTGCAGCCTATCGTAGAATTGGTCTTTAATGGCTTCATCTTAGTACTTGGTAGACGCATGGCTTCGGGTGACGTTCATTGTAATGCCATGTCTCTTCGTTTAAAAGGAGGCTTTGATGATGCTTGATCCACGAGATTCCCATCCTACAAGTGCATTTTGTGCCTGTTTGGACAGCATCAATGCAAATCCTTGTGTATGAGGGTCATTTTCTTCTTCATGACCGGAGTAAAACAGAAGCTTCCCTGAAGATAGTCTTCGGCCTCCCACATTGTCCGGACGTTACATGTACCTATAAAAGTTGTTGCTCTGGTTGTAAGAAGGTGCATCGGCCTCATGACTTCCGAAGGAACACGGCCTCCATCATGAGACTTCATAATTATTCCTTCAACTCCCAGCCTATAGTTGGAATGTTTTGAATATTTTTTTCCGGTCAGCCTTTTTTAGCGAGTTGGTTTTACACGGGATGAAGTCGCTGATCCCATGTCCAACCCTCCACCTTTACCCGGGATTGGAACGGGATTCACCCTTTATGGAAGAGGGTGCAAGTTAGTAAGTCCGTTCTATATTATGAATTGTACAATTTGTTACTGTTATTGCCTTCATCTGTCCGTTTTCTTTTTGACATTTGCATTATGTGTGTGTACTGTTTCATTTGTTATAAACATGCCCTCCGAGAATAATGCGTCAAGTTTACAACTAACCCCGTCCGTGAAGACTCTTATTCCTCTAGTCCACTTGTTTTTTGATCACCAACCCGCAGATTTGGTTCATTGGATTCGAAAATGTGTTTCTTGTTCAATGCATCAACGTAAAAAAGAAGTGAGTTCGGTCATGCATTTATTCATCTGCCGATAACTCAACCAAACTAAATAAAGCTTTTAAAACTCGTCAGTGTCCCTTACGGTTATATCCTTCTGAGGTTTAAATTATAGACAAATATTATTCAAATTCTAATTGCATAATGTTTCGACAGCTAGATTGTGGACATTCGTATTCCTCTGGTTGGAAGCTTCATTTTGACTTACAACTATCATACAATTTACTATTACTAAGTTGTTTACAGTTTCCTTATTGCAGTCCTCCAGAAAAACGGTCGCTTTACGGCTTAATCGTGTACAATTGTTATTTCCTGTTTTACGTTGTGATGTGGTGTGTTTGGCTTGCATATGAATCAGATATGTTTGAAATGAATGATTTTCATATTGGAAGCTGGTAATGATGTTCTAAGCTCAGAACAGTTTTGGATGTGGAATGCTAGAGTGCGATGACAATTATTATTATCATCACTATTTCTTTAGTGGTTGATTAAAATCCTTCAGACTTAATTGAATGCTTTAGCATGCATTTCATTAGCACCATTCAATCGATTATTACATTGGATTTCACTAAGCATCAAACACCGAACCACTCCAACCTGTTATCAATATCCTTCTCAATTTACAAGTTGGAAACAGTGTCCACTACAATACTGTATATTTCTTCCTAGTACTGAACAGGAAATTTTGATCAGTTCATTTTGCATGAAAGTACGAACTTAGAGGACAGTTGGAAACTTTTGAATTGAAGCCGACGCAACTGAAAATGACACCGACATATGTTGATACTAAGAATACAATTCGATACCTCAATACTCTGGATAATAAGACGTGAGAACGGTTGCGTCATATCTCACTGTGTTTATTATCTTGAAGGCGTGTACGAACATATACCGAATTGGTTGCGAAAATCAATAAAATCAAATGATCCAATAACAGCAGAGGATAAACATCCATCATTCTCTATTGCCAAACACAAAATTGAAACAGGTCATAAGATTGATTCTGACTCGGTTATTGTGTTATTGTCCGAATGTAATTAAGGGCGTTTATCAATGTTTATCGAAACCTTAGCCATACGAAAATTCAAATCCACTTTGCCTATTCGAAAACAGTTTGTTTTCACTGTAAACCCACCATAGTAATTTGAGCTTACAATTCAAGGCGATGAGGTGTCGAATTCTTTTCGCATTATCATCTTTGTCAAACTTGTCACCTCCTATCCACGACTTCGGATCTGGTTGATTTTATATTTTGATTTCAAAATGTTCTTACAAACTATATGTGTGATCAGATTGTTAGAAACCTATTACCTCAATGATTATTTCCATTAGTGATCAAATGACACTATCTGTATAGCGAAATAATTGAAGGGCTTAACAAAATTAGGCTTATACAGTGTCAAGTGGATTTGAGGTACTGTACTATATACTAAGATGTTCGTTATACGTTCTTTCGTCAGCTGATTTCAAAAGTCGTCAGTGTCCCTTAGCGTTATATCCTAGTGAGCAATAAATTGTAGGCAAATTTTTTGAAGTATTGATGTGCGAATATTATTCACATTCTTATTACATAATAATTTCAACAACTGGATTGTGGACGTTCGTATCCCTTTTGTAAGAAGCTTAATTCTGACTTGCAACTATCATAAGATTTACTATTCCTAAGTTATTTAGAGTTTCCTAATTGCAGTTCCCCATCAATCATGGCCACTTAACGGACTGATCTTGTTCAAATGTTATTTCCTGTTATATGCCGTGATGTGGTGTGTTTGGTTTGCATATAAATCAGATATGTTGGAAATGAATGATTTGCATATTGTAGGCTGTTACCGGTGTTCTGAACCTACTGAAGTCTTTATCATAGATAATCACGTTTATATTCAGATATTCGAACAGTCGTTTTCTTACTGACCCTTAAACAGAAATCCAGTCCATGTTTTTCTAATTCGTTCAAATGGCCAAATCCTTTACAAGAACTTATTCAATTCGATATTTTTTAAAATAAAATGGTACAATTCAATCACCACTGAGGACTAGATAAGCATAGAGTTGATTGATACTCAGCAATCTATTAGTGTACTCAAATAATCAGTCCATTGCCTAAGAATCCTACTGAACATAGTTACCACAAATTTCAATATAATCCATCTTTCTAATAAATTCTCATTAGACCGGTATTGAGTTTCGTATTCAATACTGATGGAAATTAGAAAGTCATAATTTCAAGTACTAAAAACAAACGTCAAACATCAGGTGGAATAGAAGAATAAACTGCGAAGTAAGTTACGTCATACGGAATATTGATCGGTAGAATAAATGAGGAATAAATGTAAAGCAATTAACTATTGATTACATAAGTTTGAGAAATATGAACATGACCTTCACAATGAATGTGAGTTAGCTGATGATCATCAAGATTTCGAAGATGATGATGATGATGACGACATTGATGATTTTCATTAAGACAAATATGATGATAGCGACGACGATGAAATTGATGAATGCGTTGATGACCTTTATGATGACTTTGAGAAGGAAATTCACAATGAATGTGAGTAAGCTGATAATGATAATGATTTTGAAGATGAAGATGATGAAGCAAATTGAAGTAACTACAAACATGGCACACCTTCTATTCAAGAGGATTTGGGATAAAGGAAAAGTGCCAGCAGACTGGGAAGAAGAATACCTCAACAAGATATCATAAAATGGAGATCTGAGCAAATGAGCGAATTACAGACTCGTGAAACTGTTTTCATTACGAGGAGACGTTTTTATTAGAAGGTTGCTGGACAGGATGAAAGATACAATAGACTTCGAGAACAACAGGCTAGATTCCACACACTAGCATTCTCCATCCAACCCTGTTTTGGGCAATCCTGTATGTGTATTCATATGTATGAGTTGTGGATGATGTTGACCATCTTCTAGAAAACTCCATAGCGTCTAATAAGTTTCCATAATATTCACCTGTCCGAACTGTCAAACGCTTTTTCACATGAAGTTGTTGTATAGTGACGTGTCCCACTCAAATGATTGTTACAGGATGATCTGTAGTGTCGCGATTCGGTCTGCTCCTCCACAAGCAGTTACGAGCGCAAGCACGTAAGTATCTTCCCAAAACACATTCGGTGGAATGCTTTGAGCATTGAAAGTTAACTGAGTTTGGCTCTTTACTTATTCCCTAATTTTCTCTCTGTTCATATCCATCCTTTCCTGTGCTCATATTATGCATTCAACTCTGCCAATTCACATTCAAATGTCAACACAGATACACTGATAAAGTTTTCTTATTTCACAAGAATTCCACACGACGGTTTCTTCAATATTATTGACATTGCAATCATTATTGTTGACATCAGTAACATTAGAATAAGATTAATAGAACAATACCAATTATTGTTATTATTAATATTTATTTTGTGTTCAATTATAATCCATCAGACTTAATTGGATGCTTTGAGCATACATTTCATGAAAATCATCCGCTTGATTATCACTTAAGTTACAACTTGGCACCAGACACCGAATCACCTCAACCTCTCATCAATATCCTTCTCAGTTTACAAATTGTAGAAGGGTGTCCACTTTATTACTGTTATTGTCTTTTTAGTACTGAACAGGGAATTTCGATCAGTTCATTTTGCTTGAAAGTACGGTTTTATAAAACAGTTTGAAACTGATGAATGACAATGTCTGTATAGTGAATGAGTTGAAGAGCTCAACGAAATTAGACTGATGCAGTGTCAAGTGGATGTGAGGTGCTTTATTTTATACTGAGATATTCACTAAACGTTCCTTCGTTAGCTCATTTCGTTCAGCTTCATAGGTTGTTTCAACTGTTGGAATGAATTAATCGAAATAATGCTGAGAATTCTAGACAATGACACGCCAAGTGTTTATTTATCATATAACTAAAACATTCGAATTCGCACTCTACCCTTCCTTATCATAAATGCAACATTTAACTGACAAACCAGCACAGACAATCACACAGAATGAAGTGATGAAGACTCGCACAGAACAGCGATGTGTGATATCAGTTCAATAATGGTTATCAATGATTGTTCGTTCTGTTGTTTGTTTGTATTTCATCTTCTCTATTTCGATTAAATGGACAATTATCTTTAACATCTAAAAATCACTAGACAACACAAAGACATTGACAGTATATTGAAAGTATATTTAAAGTGATTAAGATAACTCTGTTCAAAAGGAACATATTATCCTCGATGAACAGTAAATGTTATAACAGAAAAGAACGCGTGCTACTTTCATCCTCTCAAAACTGCTCAAACTGAATACAGTCACTTGACGATTGAGTCACCAATATGTGTTTCAATATCACGTATAATTACCACAAATACTATTCGGCTTCTCTCAATCTAATATACGTTGCCACGTAAAAAACTATTTTTCTAAAAGTAACAATAATGATAAGAATAGTTTCTATTATATGATAGTGTGATCTGTCTGTTAACCTTGACCGTTGTTTTTCTTGTTGTTCAAATATCATTCATTTTAATTCCGCGTTGTTAATCACAAGATTTCATCTATGATATGACACATTCTTTTGTATAATGAGCATGATATGAGCTGTCATTATAATGAGGGATGCCACTCTCGACTAATACATTCATATGACTGATCATCTTTGACACATACAAAAAGAAAAAATGAATGACATTTTCATTTTACATATGACTAATACTTTTGTCAAGACGAAATGAAGTGAAAGCAGATAGTTTGTTCATCAATTCGTAGAAGTTCTTGATTCAGTTATGAGTAAACACTGAAATCATCTATTATCTTATTTCAAATGAGTCTAGTAATACTGGTCGAATAGAATTATCTAGTTTTCAAGTCTTCAGTTTATCAATCTACGGAACTATGAATAACATTCACGATGCTTTTAGACCCGTTTAAATAATACGTCCCATAATTATAGACTATGAGACCGTGATCATTCATCTTGTTGACAATGTCCACATCTCATTATGTGTCCCCTTCTATATCAATCACTAAGATAGATTAACTCAATGTTAACCAATATTCTGGATAGAAATATTTGACTGTTCATCAAATACATAATAATCTATTATGAAAATAATAAAAATTATAGAATTCACACCGGTTAACAGGCATGATCAATTTGATAAAAATAGCAACATTTGATGTAAAGAACAAACATGGGACATACACGTTTGCTAGTTCAGTAACTGTTAAGTAGTTTATTCAAGACATGTGTCACGGCAATCCAATACATCAGCAGGGAACTTGTTATTTTTTACTTAAGTGGAAAGCCTGATGATTTATGAACGTTGTTTTTCAAGGTTATTTCCAGTGCCAGAGCGAGTTATTGATATCCATCTACAATTCCAGTAAGTGAAATTAAAACAGAGAGCACGGAACAACAAAACAGTGATTGTCGAAATATGTCTGTCAGATTAAACCATTGTTCATGTTAGATATTTCTCAAATAATTTAAGTTTGCTAGAGTCATTGTTAGTGTAAAGTGACAGCATGTAAGTGTTTAAACATTTAAAGTTCCTACAATCTCATTTGTGGAGTAAGAAAAACTTACAGGCGATAAAGCATTTAATGCATTTTCGGAAGAGCAGTATACATCAATGCAGCGAACAAACAGTAGGAGAGATTTTATCGTACGGAAAGATTGTGATAGATTTTCTCAGTGTCTAGAAATTTTGCATAATGTCTCAACAAATAGATTGTGGACATTCATATCCCTCTTGTTACAAGCTACATTTTGACTTTCAATTATCATTCCAATTACAATTCCTAAGATATTTTCAGTTTCCTAAATGCAGTCTTCCCAAAATCTGCCCCTTTACGGCTTGATAGTGTACAAATGTTATCTCCTGTTATATGTCTTCATGTGGTATGTTTGGCCTCACTTATGGAGAAATAAATAATCCTTTTGTGATTCAAATTCATATCACTCATATTTGTGAAATCAGCATGAACTACTTCGTCACATCAAGCTTAGCTAACCTCTTGTAGGACACTTTTGTTCATATTTATTGTTCAAAGCACAGTGATGGATGTCACTATTTGTTTAGTAATTGAGTATGTGGCAATCTCTCAATCATGTATTTCACTTTTACCACTTATCTGTAACTAATTGTTGTTTGTTTCATGATCAAAGGACGTGTATAGACAGTTTCAGGCAGATATTTTCATTTGACAATATTCACATGTTTCATACAACTCATTGTTACCTGATATTTTGGATAGATACATTTTACTGTTGACCAAGTTTATGTATTCATACATGAAATACGGAAAGAACACTTGAGTGCAGAAGACCAAATGATCCAAGTAATTAGATGTTATTGATGTGTTCCTCAACTGAAATTGGGAATGGTTTTTATGCAAATTAATAGTGATGGAAACTTTCTTACAATTCAGCATGTGACAAATGCTTCAAAATGCTTGAAAATACTGCCATTATTCATATTATCATTGGTTACAATAACAAACAATTTTATCTATGGATCTGTATTTCTTTTACTATTCTACGATTGTTCATGTTGTTCTATTCAAAGTCAAATATTTGATCGGATTGACTCATTTGTTTACGGATCCGCTTCTTTGTGGTCCGACATGAAGTTAACTTCATTTCTTACACACCGTTTTCTCAAATAAAACACCAAATGATGTGTAAGAACTTTGCGTTACATTATTACGGAATTCAGTATCAAGTAATTAGATATCAATGTTTCTTATTGTATAACTCACAAATAGCATAAGGATTGAAATCTAATGCTAATAAGGTAGACTGTTTAAAAACTTGATACCGGAAATGCTCCAATCTTTCAGTTGATATCAACTCTGGTTTGTCGATACCCCATGGTTTGTAACTCCTTTTGACAAAACCTCTCTTCGATGTGTAAGCCATTCGATATTTGAAACAGGCAACCTTCAAGATAGTCTATTCTAGTGTATTCTATTCAACGAAGAGCACCAGAATACTCGCATCATATGTTGTTCAGATTCGCATCACATTTATTTGCCGAGCAGCTGATGTAATCGTAACAGCCAATCTTGGCGCATACGAAGTTTAAGATCGCTCGTATATTCTCGAATAAAAACAGTAATCAATGACTTAGGCAAAAGCGTACATCAATCGAAAAAATTGTTGATATTACAACAAATGCCATTAACTCAGCATTTGAACTCACCTGCTTGGCTCAACTAACTCATGTTAGCCAACACTTTGTCTCACTAATGAAGAATGCAGACCTGCCTTTCATGTCTTTAGTGAACTCAGTTAACTGGTACATATGTAATTGAGATATTCATCCGATATCTTTTAGTGTAACATAAGAAACCCATACCCGAATATCTAGTTCCAACTTGAAGGCTCCTAATAATACAATTAAGATAACAATGTCGGTACCTTGTTATAAGAAAGTATAAAAAGAACCGTCTGGTTCCAGATCAGATACCAAAAGTATTACCATGGCTCAATCTTAGAAAAATATATTCATCAAGAACATGTTTCACCCTAATGATAAAGAAGATGGTTATTTGGACACACTTCGCTCAAACGTCGCACAAGGTGGACACCACAACCGTCGTATGAGCAGGCCTGATATTGGACAGAATACAGAGTACCACCATTACCACGGTAACCACCTATAGTTTAAAATACCAAAATCTGCAAGATATACTTTTCCGCATCACTTTCTCAGTAGAAAATATGGACTACTTGGTTACGTACCATCAACCCAACGCCAACAAGTTGCTGCTTTTCCTGCCTGTACTTTAAGTCAATTTCAGCTAACTAGTCTACTTGATCAAAAAATGATTTTCTTAGCTTTCAGCCTTGAGATTTCTGGTTTCACGAAGCAAGACTTCTTTCATACTTATCACAGAAGTATGGTAGCTGCTCATATTCTACCTATCTATCCCTCTTATAACCTACACATTCAAAAACCTGCCAATATAGAGGCTATAAGCATGCTGACTGGGACCTCATGTATTCACTAAATACACTCTCAGATTGTGATGAATTTCTCGCAGTTAATAGTCTCATGGAAGCTACTGACAAATTCTATTTGATTCTCAACTCACGTCCATTTTTCAGAGCACCAATGCAAACGTAAATGTTTAGTAAACCATGCAAATTATATATATCAGCGAAATATCGTAATAAACTAAGACCCATGCAGAAGTGTTATTTTAAGCCAAACGACAGTTTCACAAATAACAACAAATGCGCCGAAGTTACTATCAATGTTCACAAAAAATGTGATCCTGCATAATATCACTTTTATATACGACTCTGAAAAACTATCACAGAACTTTGTGGTGGTATTTTTACGAATGATAATGCATTCCTTAATAGCTATTATTTTAAGAGTCATGCGTGTGACAGCTAACTCATTAACATTTATCTACTTCACATGCTTAAAAATTAGTGAGGCTATAAATACTCTCAATGTGTTCATGGAGTAGATAGGATTTCATCCTTTCTCTTCATATATGGTGGCTCAGATATTTCACTTATAAAGCTGCCTACTCTCTTTTTGGTAACAGGTCTTTGATATTATTGCTGAAAAGAATGCGTATATCTTACCACGTGACAAATTGAGAGATAATGCTGACATGGTCAATGGTTGGCGCTTCAATAAAACTCCAGTTATCTACAGGATTGTGTAAAAATTTGTTAGCGATGAACTCACCAACTGTTTTCCAACTGAAAAATTCATCAATGGTACTCAACATGAAATGGTTTTAAAAATCCATCGTATATGACATACAAATTTGACTTCTTTGACTCAGCCTTTCCTAGATGTAATCAAGGATATGCAGTCTAAGAGTTATATATGACGTTTCTAAAGCCTTCGACATGATTAGCCAACAACTTGTTGTAAATAAAATGTCATATCGCGGGGTCCAAATACTCTGCCTAATTGCTTTGATTCCATTCTCAACCACCGACATCAAATAGGTAGAATTTACTCTTCCTTGGCGAACGCTGTCCATGTTAGAATTGACGTAATTTAAAGAAGTGCTCACAGCCCCTTGCTCTTTTTACATTTTATCAATGATATTGGCGAATGTCTTCGCGCAGTGGTGCTCAAAATGGCAGCTTAGGCTTCACTCAGCTAAATGTCAATGGATATGCTTTGGCAAAACATTGATCGAATTAGGTCTTACCATGATTAGTGAGGTGTTATCCACGTTGACGAACAGGTTTTGGACCAGACCTCCTAGTCTGAACGTTTCATAGGTTGCATAACTCGTAATTTTTATATCCATGGGTCACATATTTCGATGTTCAAAGTTTGCGTTGACAACTCGTTGAATAACACAATTCTATACTTGTAAGTGTGCTCATTAAGGATAAATTTGGACTGAAATCAATGCATAGACGATTCACACTTTGGATTCTTCGGACTCATTGTAACGTGAACTATAATTACTGATGTTATGAATTTGGGCTTTACCCACTATGGAAGAGGGTGCAATTCAGTTAGTCCGTTCTATATTATAAATTGTACAATTTGTTACCATCATTGCCTTTATCTGTCCGTTTTCTCTTTGACATTTGCATTATGTGTGTATTGTTTCTTCTGCTACAAACGTGTCTTCCGAAAATACTGTGTCACGTTTACAATAAACACCGTCAGTTAGGGCTCTTTTTCACTCGATTTATAGTCACCATCCCACAGCTTGGGTTTATTGGACTGGAAAGTAATTTTCTGGTTAACTTCATTAGCGTAAAATATAGGCGAGTACCGCGATGCATTTATTCATCCGCCGAAAACTCAAACAAACTTAATGAAGCCTTCGAAACTCGTCAGTGTCCCTTTTCGTTATTTCCTAGTGAAGATGAAATTATTATCAAATTCTGTGAAATATTAATGGGCGAATATTATTTACATACTTATTGCATAATGTCTCAACAACTAAACTGTAGACGTTAGTGTCCTTCTTGTCGGAAGCTTCATTTTGATTTACAATTATCATGAGATTTACGATTCCTAAGTTATTTACACCTTCCTAATTGCAGTGGTCCACAATCATGACAACTTTACGGCTTGATCATGTACAAATGTGATTTGCTGTTATACGTTGTGATGTGGTCTGTTTGGCTTGCATATGAACCAGATATGCTTGAAGTGAATGATTTGCATATCGGAAGCTGTTGTGTTGTTCACAACCTACCCCAGTCTTTCTCACAGATGAACACGTTTAAATTCAGATATTCGAACAGTCAATTGCTTACTGATCCTCAAACAGAAATCCATTCTATGTTATTCTGACTCGCTCGAATCGCGATAATCTTCACAAGAACTTGTAGTGCCGTGCTTCGATAATAGTTCATTTCGATAACCGTTATTATACCAATCTTAACAGTGTATAAAATCAGAAGGCAAAAGGAAGCGGCAACTACATGCTTATTGATAATCGATGCAGATGAGAAAGCTGTGGGCACATGAGCAAGTGTAAGCGAGCGAAGCAAAGATGACGCATAGTGGAGATGGCTGGGAAGCCAACTCGATATGAGCAAGCATTACTCAATATTTAAAATCAGGCAAAAATGAATGACAGACATATGATGAATAGGATACGAAGGGTACACATATACGCTCATATAAAAGTATAGTCAAGGTTAATAAGCTAATAATTAACAAGATCAAAATATGACTCATGACAGGCGAATTGGCTTGTCCAGTAGCTAGAATAAAGTGCATGGGCTTAACATATAAACTGATACTACATAGCCCCCTTGTAGAAAATAGCACATTTATAAAAAAAATGTCTGTTTTCGAAAAATAACACTGAAGTGGTATGTAAATATTGTTAACATGTAGGGAAAAATTGTACAATACCTTATAAATTACAGTGTCATTTGAGGGGTGAGCGTAATAAACGAAAGTGTCATACTTGTGTAAAAAGGTACATGAATATTCTCAAAATGATGACAAAAATGGAAATGTTGCCATGTGATTACGAATTAATTAGTAGGCGTACAAAAAATATAACATGCATTTATGTTGAGACTGTCCGGGTGATAAAATAACATGTTTGTATCAGCAATTCGAAATATCGTGAAAATAGAGTATGACAGCGGAATAAATCGTGGAAATAAGTAATGTAGAATATAATAGAAATCGGTCCGTGGTGCCGATTGAACATGAGGATCATGAACAGCGAAATATGTTCAGATAAGCCGCAGTAAAGTAAATAGCGTCGATCAGCGATTAGTAGATTCGAATTTACATACCTGGAGTTTATGTGGGATTAAAATAATCCAGCCGGACGATGATGACTGCATCAACGGTTGATATTCATTGCTGTACTGCTATTGATAATGATGATAAAATGCGAAGTCAGTGTACGTTGTCACTTGCGTTGAGCTATCGCTAAATATGTATTAGTAGAATGACCAGAGGAACAGGATAGTGACTGCTGAGACGAGACATGCGGAGTCGTATTCCTTTTTGGTCATGAAGCCTAGCGTGGTTTATGTTGTTAGAGGGATATGCGCTCAACCTCGTTTGTTACGAAACCTTATTAAGGCATGATAAAAATACCACTACATATGATTATCGATGACGGTGAGTGAGACTGACTTGAATGTGACGAACAAGAGCGTATCTTTGAGAGACTAGCTCTAAACTCTATGTTCTGGCGTACAGTGCAATGGAAATAGAATATTATTAGCAGTAACCAAATATTTTTGATGGGTAATGGATGGTGCAGCATTCAGATATACATGTGAATGAATAGATCATATGAACATAATCATTACTAATCGGCTGGTAATGCGACGTCGAATACTTGATTTGTGCACAGACATTAAACTAGGGATCATCGTGAAACAAAAATTGCGGAAGTTCGGTTTAGGTTGTTGCTGAAAATATAGAAAACGACGATTGCTGCGTACCAATGAGATGAATTTGCATTAGTTGCATATCGAGAACATAAGTTCCTACTATCAAGAGTATGACTCCAAACTTATGTCTATGATAGAATGTAATATTAGACCGAAAATGACATGAAAAAGAACTTGGAACGAACTCACTTGAAGCAGGAAAATTTTACGTCATTCGATAATAAAAATAATCCAGTGAGTTTCGAATATCATAACGTGTACTGTCCACATAATTTTAATTTATTCGATTAGTGATTTGACTGCGTAAATGTCATAGTTTAATGTCAATACGAACAAATATAATTCCACGTTAGATGATGATATGACAATATTGTAATGAGCATATGATGGTTATTCGAATGATAACGGAATATGTCGTCGGCGGTTCCATTTTTGATTTGTGTTCGCTCGTTGCGGTTGCCAGTTATGTAGTGAGTTCGTACGTAGAGGTTGTCGATTCTGGTCATTGTTCGTTCGGCGGGTTATCCAATAATGTTCTCGCGTTCGTATGTCGGGATCGCCAGTTATGTAGTGCCGTGCTTCGATAATAGTTCATTTCGATAACCGTTATTATACCAATCTTAACAGTGTATAAAATCAGAAGGCAAAAGGAAGCGGCAACTACATGCTTATTGATAATCGATGCAGATGAGAAAGCTGTGGGCACATGAGCAAGTGTAAGCGAGCGAAGCAAAGATGACGCATAGTGGAGATGGCTGGGAAGCCAACTCGATATGAGCAAGCATTACTCAATATTTAAAATCAGGCAAAAATGAATGACAGACATATGATGAATAGGATACGAAGGGTACACATATACGCTCATATAAAAGTATAGTCAAGGTTAATAAGCTAATAATTAACAAGATCAAAATATGACTCATGACAGGCGAATTGGCTTGTCCAGTAGCTAGAATAAAGTGCATGGGCTTAACATATAAACTGATACTACAAACTTAATCATTTCGATTTTTCTGACTACAATGATAGAATCCATTCACAACTGGGTACTAGATAAACATAGAGTCGGCTGATGCTCAGTAATCTATTTTTGGACTCACAAAATCAATCCATTGCCAAAGAATACTAGAGACATTGCAACCACTAATTTCAGTAAAATCCATCTTTTATATAAATTTGCATCAGACTGTCATTGAATTTCGTATGCATCACTGATGGAAATTAGAAAGAAATTGTTTGAAATGCTAAAAACTAGTGTCGAACATCAAGTAGAATAGAAGAATAATCTGCGAAATAAGTTACGTCATACGGGATATTGATCGATAAAATAAATGAAGAATAAATGTAAAGCAATTCACTATTGGAAGTGTTTACATAAGTTTTGGAAATATGAACATGACCTTGACAATGAATGTGAGTAAGCTGATGCTGATAAAATTTTGAAGATGGTGATGATGAAGCACTGAGGTCAGACATTGAAGTAACTGCAAACATGCCTCACCTTCCATTCATGAAGTTTTGGGATAAAGTAAAAGTGTCAACAGACTGGAAAGAAGAATACCTCATGAAGATACCATAAAATGGAGATCTGTGCAAATGTGAGAAATATAGAGGCATGACACTATTTTCATTAACAGGAGACGTTTTCAATCGAGTTTTGCCGGATAGGATGAAAAATGCATTAGACCATCGAATTGGAGCTCAACTGGCTCGATTCCTTAAGGATCGGTCGTGCACAGACCGAATTGCGGCATTAAAGATCATCGTGTAACAATCAATTGAGTGGAACGCGTCACTATACAAAAACTTCATCGACTATGAGAAAGCGTATGACAGTTCGGACGAGAGAATATTATTCAAACTTCTTCAACGCCATGGAGTTCCTGAGAAGATGGTCAACATTATGCAATATGTATACGACGGAATACACATCCAGTCGGGAAATATGAGTAGATATGGAAAAGATGAATAGCAACTTAAAAGAACTGGAAGAATTGCTCAGAATAGGGTTGGATGGAGAATGCTAGTGTGCGGGCTATGCTCCTCCACAAAGGGTGACGTGCGCAAACGAGTATATATCTTCCTAAAACACTTTCTGAGGATTAAACAATAACCGTATATCGTTTATGTCTTATTCTCTAATTCTCTCTATGTTCATATCCGTCGTTTTTCGTGCTAAAATTATACATTCAACTCTGCCAATTCACATTCAAATGTCAACACAGATACAATGATAAAGATTTCTTATTTCACAAGAATTCCACACGACGGTTTCTTCAATATTATTGACATTACAGGAATTATTATTGACGTCAGTACTATAAGAGCAAGTACTATAAGACCAATAGTAATTATCATTACCATTCTATTCTTTTATGGTTAATTAAAATCCTTCAAACTTAATTGAATGCTTTGAGCATGCATTTCATGAGCACCATCCGTTCGATTATTACATTGGTTTCCACTTGTCATCAAAAACCGAATCACTCCAATCTCTTTTCAATATCCTTCTCAGTTTACAAATTGAAAACATTGTCAACTACAATACTGTTTATTTCTTCCTAGTACTGAACAGGAAATTTTGATCAGTTCATTTTGCATGAAAGTACGAACTTAGAGGACAGTTGGAAACTTTTGAATTGAAGCCGACGCAACTGAAAATGACACCGACATATGTTGATACTAAGAATACAATTCGATACCTCAATACTCTGGATAATAAGACGTGAGAACGGTTGCGTCATATCTCACTTAGTTAGTATCTTGAAGGCGTGTACGAACA
>NW_017386049.1:38921-59847 GCF_000237925.1 Schistosoma mansoni
CCAGCAGAGGATAAACATCCATCATTCTCTATTGCCAAACACAAAATTGAAACAGGTCATAAGATTGATTCTGACTCGGTTATTGTGTTATTGTCCGAATGTAATTAAGGGCGTTTATCAATGTTTATCGAAACCTTAGCCATACGAAAATTCAAATCCACTTTGCCTATTCGAAAACAGTTTGTTTTCACTGTAAACCCACCATAGTAATTTGAGCTTACAATTCAAGGCGATGAGGTGTCGAATTCTTTTCGCATTATCATCTTTGTCAAACTTGTCACCTCCTATCCACGACTTCGGATCTGGTCGATTTTATATTTTGATTTCAAAATGTTCTTACAAACTATATGTGTGATCAGATTGTTAGAAACCTATTACCTCAATGATTATTTCCATTAGTGATCAAATGACACTATCTGTATAGCGAAATAATTGAAGGGCTTAACAAAATTAGGCTTATACAGTGTCAAGTGGATTTGAGGTACTGTACTTTATACAAAGATGTTCGTTATACTTTCCTTTGTTAGCTGATAACGTTCAGCTTCATAGGTTCTTCTAACTGTTTGAATGAAATAGTAGAAATAATGCTGAAATATCTAGACAATGACACGTCAATTGTTTATTTATCATATAATTGACACACGAACAAACATACACACTCGAACTCAAACTCAACCGCTTCTTATCTTAAATGCAACAATTGACAATTCCATAAGCTCATACAATCACAGAGAATGATGTGATGGTGAAGCTTACAGAGTGACGTCGATACAAATGACATGACACTCACATAATCAGACGTATTTCCACTTCAGTTGAATTACGTTTTCAACCTTGGTAACTCGTAGCACTCATAGATATAGCTAATATAGTATGAACATTGAGAGGACATATCATTTCATTATTATTAGGTTTCATTTCGATCAACTAAATATTGAATAATGATTGGAGTTATATATTGTGGTTGTGTGGACGCCATCAGATTCTACGGTGGATCGAACACATTATAAATCATCCTCTGATGTTCAAATTCGTATTGATTTTGCAACAGAATTGAAATGGATTTCCGCGTCACTAAGCATTCGTGGATGAATATTTATTTAGCTAGCCAACTATGCCTGTCTCAACAATTTCGAATTCAATTATTAATTTGATATTATTGAGAAGATATTTTGATTGAGTTAAAGAATTTTCGTTGCCTGGATTCTGTTGGCATATAATCGGTGAAGCGAGGTTTCATGGTGGTAGGTAGGAGTTAGAGGAGTGTAGTTTCACTTCTGAAGAAACTACGTCTCCTCGGGTGATTCGAAGTCATTTCACTCCTACTTGCAAAATCAACATTAACTACTTCGCCACACGAACCTCAGATGACCTCTTGAAGGACTGATATGTTCATATTTATTGATTAAAGCGCACATATAGATGTCATGTCTGTCTAGTAATTGAGTTCACATTGAACACTGTGCAATTTCTACTCCCATATAATTAAATTACGCACAAACATACACACTAATAATCAAACTCTACCCCTTCTTATCACAAATGTAGCATTTAACTGACAAACAAGCACAAACAATAACACAGAATGAAGTGATGAAGACTCGCACAGAATAGTGATGTATGATACCAGTTCAATAATGTTTATCAATGATTGTTCATTCTGTTGCTTGTTTGTATTTCGTTTTCTCTATTTCAATTCAATTATCTTTTACATCTGTAAATCATGTGACAAAACAAAGTCTTCGACACCATGTAAGTATATTTGAGTTGAAAACGAAGATGACTCTGATCAAAAGGAACATACTGTCTTCCATGAACAGTTAATGTCTAACCAGAAAAGAAAACCTGCTTCTTTCGTCCTCTCAAAACTATCCACACTGAGTACAATTACTTGACGATTCAGTCACCAATATGTGTTTCAATATCACGTATAATCATCACAAATACTATTCGGCTTCTTTCAATCTAATATACGTTGCAACGTAAAAAATTATTTTTCTAAAAGTAAAAATAATGATAAGAATAGTATCTATTATGTGATAGTGTCATCTATCTGTTAACCTTGACCGTTGTTTTTGTTGTTGTTCAAATATCATTCATTCTAATGACGCGTTGTTTATCATCAGATTTTATCTATGATATGACATTTTCTTTTTTATTATTATTATTATTATTGGCTTTATTCAATATTATAATCTGGCACAATATAGAATTCTCAGCATGTTAAAAAAAAGACGGCCTACTTGAATACCTGGGCTACCTGTTTCTGCCATCTAAATATTTCAACAAGTTATCTAGGTTTTTTTAAATTGTTTTAACTTGTCATTATGTTTATTAATCGCATAACCTATACAGGCGCGTTTATGAAAAGCTTACGTTGTAACGGTAATAAAAATCATTACATGCAACATTAATAATGTGAGTTTGTATTTCTCATTGCAGGGCAACAAAGAGTGAATGCACCGGAAGAAGAAAAACAAGCCCTACGCGGTCTGAATCTGCAGAATAACGAGTAAAACTATTTTGTAATAACTTTCCCCTTTTGTACTAAAAACCGCGTTTCTCAATTTCAAATATATCTGTTGCACCAGCACACCGTGTTCTCACTTCAGATGCACTTGTCTGTCCTGACTGTTGTGTTGCTGTTTCAGGTAGCTCCTGCTCCCAAGTAAACGTCAAAATATAACGTGCTACAAGTGGTGATGGAGGTGTTTACGTCGAAACGCGATGAAAACTATGAGGAACCACCGGTCATTCCAAGCAAGTCAGCAACCGGTGCAATCATCCGCCAGCCGCCATTACTGAGAGTTTCGTCGGACTATGCTATTTGGAAGGTCAGGATTACGGCGTATCTACGTAAGGTCCCAGCTACCGAACATTTTGACTACCTCCTATCGTGCTTAGACGATGAAACAGCAAAACGGGAGATTGCCAATGGTTTAACTGCAAGCAACTCATCTGCTCAGAACTGG
The DNA here is from genome assembly GCF_000237925.1 of Schistosoma mansoni. NCBI lineage: Eukaryota > Metazoa > Platyhelminthes > Trematoda > Strigeidida > Schistosomatidae > Schistosoma > Schistosoma mansoni. The sequence goes on from NW_017386049.1 coordinate 41,894, forward strand.
AAGATTCTTGATGAATGTTTTTCGTCGACAGTAGAAACTCAACTAGGGACCATGCAGTTTCTGTCGCGTCACCAGAAAATGAGTGAGGAGCCAATTGAATACCTACACTCTCTGCAGCAAGCCGCAATAGTAGCCTTCCCCAGCGTAGACGTCTCTATTCGGGAAGAATTAATACGCGCACGATTTACGGAGGGTCTCTTGCCAGGTGCACTACGACAGCACCTTCTGTACATGCCACCGAAAAGCATTCAGGACCTGAGAACCACAGTCCTTCGGTTCGTTGCCGCGGATAAGCTATCAAACGCTTTCAATACACCTCATTTGTCAGCGAATGTTATTGAACAGCCTGGAGTACCACATCAGTCCGACCCTACTCAAACTATTTCCGCGGTCAAATGGCGCCCCGATAGACAGCCGCCACGAACTAATCAACATAATCGGAAGACGGAGTGTTTTTACTGCCAACGCTTTGGCCGAGAAGCCCGAAAATATGGGCACAATAAGTTTTGGAGGCAAGGTGAGACTAGTTTTTCTCATTTGTCTTCATATTATTCTGAATCAGTATATCCTATAACCATAGCTGGTAGTCTACAGGGCCTACAGACTACTATTCTACTGGATACAGGAGCTTCAGTATCCATTGTGAGAGAAGGATTTTTAAGCACATTGAATCGCATGAACCCACAAAAACCATGTTCCTCCACACTAAAAACAGCCGGCGGTGACCTTCTGGAAGTACGGTCCAGGGTGTGGTTTGAGGTCACGGTGAATAAACAATCATTCCTACACGAATTCATAGCATGCCCCACACTCACCTGGGATGTTATGCTTGGAGTTGACTTCATGTTAAAATACGACGTCGTTATACATGTAGCTAAGGTGGAAGCTCGAATTGGGGAAGTAACCATTCCGACACATCACCTTAAGAACGCAACTAAGTCGGCAGCTCACGTGAGGGTGTCGGAAGTCATACACCAGGTACAAACCAATGAACAAATAACAGAGGATGTCCGTCTATCAACCTTTTCTTTACTTCAAAAATTTAGTTCTGTTTTCTCAGAGAATGTCTCTGGTAACCGGACGACCACGGTACAACACTCTATTCCCACAGGTGATCATATGCCATCACATCAACCACTCCGAAGAGTACCGGTACACTATCAGCCCCAGTTAGAATCAATGATAAAAGAGATGTTAGAGAAAAAGATTACTGTGCCATCTTCATCACCATGGGCTTCATCCATTGTTTTAGTGAAGAAGAAAGACTCCTCCCTTCGATTATGTATAGATTACCGTCGCCTTAATGCTATAACAAAGCGCGACTCCTTCCCACTACCACGGATTGATGCAACATTGGATGCTATGAGAGGTGCGTGTTGGTTTTCGACTTTAGACCTAGCATCCGGATACTGGCAAGTAGAAGTACGACCTCAGGATAGAAAGAAGACGGCATTCGTTGTGCCAAATGGTCTCTACGAAGTTCAGGTGATGCCTTTCGGGTTAACTAATGCCCCAGCAACCCTTCAACGACTCATGCAGACGGTTCTACATGGCCTGATACCACACAAATGTTTGATTTACCTTGATGATATTATAGTGTATGGCAGCACTCATGAACAGCATAATACCAACTTAAGGGCAGTCTTACAGCGTATTAAGCAGCACAATTTAAAGGTGAACCGTTCAAATGTCGACTCTTGCAGAAAGAAGTACTCTTTCTAGGACATCGCATTACAGAAGATGGGGTAGCAACAGATAAGGAGAAAACGAGCGCCATTATTAACTGGCCACAGCTGAAATCTGCGAAGGAGGTACGTAGCTTCTTGGGGCTCGCTTCTTACTATAGACGTTTCGTGCGCGATTTCGCATCCCTAGCAGCACCTTTACATCGCCTGACGCATAAAGGACGGAAATTTTTGTGGACCACAGAATGCCAACAAGCATTTAACACCCTAAAATCATGTCCTGCTGCTCCACCCATACTAGCTTTTCCAGACACTTCAGATAAAGGAGGTGAGTTTATACTTGACACTGATGCTAGCTCGTCAGCTATCGGAGCAGTCCTTTCTCAAACAACACAAGATGGACAGGAGAGGGTCATAGCGTACGCTAGCCGGCGGCTAGATAAAAGAGGGACAACGTATTCTACGACGCGCCGAGAGATGCTGGTTTTGGTAAAATTTTAACAACATTTTCGTTACTATCTCCTAAGGCGCCCTTTTCATGTACGCACAGACCATCGTGAATTACAGTGGCTTTGTTCATTTCGCGAACCAGAAGGTCAGGTGGCACGCTGGCAGGAGAGATTGCAGGAGTTCGATTTTACTTGCGAATACCGACCAGGCAGCCGTCACACAAACGCCGATTTTCTGCCTCGTATACCCTATGCTCCTAGTACCTTTGGTGCTGTCCTTAGCACAGCCCCAGAGATCGACTGGCCGTCTCTTCAAGCAACAGACCCTGACCTGCAGTTCATTTACCTACGACAACTACACGGAAACGATAAACCTTCTGCGGCAGAGTTAAAGGATCATTCCCAAGCGACGCGCCGTCTTTGTATCAAGTGGAGTAGCCTGAGATTGTATGGGGACACACTATTTATAGTCAGCGAGTCAAAACAACCGCTGTTGATAGTACTGTAACAGCTCAGGTTGGTTGGTTAAGAGTTGACCCCAAACAACCAAGCATATACTAAAACAGTATTGTTCAAGTATTCATTCACTTCCTTACCTTTTGTAAGCGTTATATTCCCTATTATCTTATATGGAATGTTGAGAGCCTTTGTTTGTCTGAACAGATAATCCCACGCTCCACTGTGACTGCGCGAAGATCGAAATAAAGACCTATTCACTACTTCTCTGGTTTCTTCTATCAATAGCACGAGGGTTACCTATAGGCACGAAAGTGGTGAGCCCTTTTTGAACACAATTTAACCTCATTTCTGTTATTAATCTTTTTTTTTTACTTAATCGTAAAAGTAGACCGGATTATCCGTAAACTAAGTTGAGTATATAACTAGTTTATTCCGTATTATCTTAAGTTATTCGTGTTATAGTAACCCTTTTTCGTGCTAACTTTATTGCTATATTTGTCACATACCTCATGTCAGACTCAATAGAAACCCATAATCTGGAGGATTTGTCACCAGTGGTGATAGACACTGTTATAACTACGAAATCCCGACTTCCAGAATTTGATCGTAGTGATCCTGAGTTGTGGTTTGCTCAACTAGAGCATTATTTCACAAGACACAAAATCAAATCTGAAGGGATTCGCTATAGAGACTTGTGTTCTATCCTTCCTCCTTCAGTTGCCAAAGAAGTCCGTGACTTGATTTTAGATCCACCATCACCACAACCATACACCATCTTACGACGAGAGATAATAAACCGTTTATCATTATCAGATAGTCAAAGAATCCAAAGACTTTTTCAAGGTGAAACACTAGGTGATCGGTCGCCGTCACAGTTTTTGCGTCACCTCCAAGTGTTAATGGGTGATAACACGGTGGGTGAAGCAGTCCTAAAACAAGGATGGATACAAGCTCTCCCATGCTACGTCCAACACTGTTTGGATGCACAAGATCCTGAAACCTCATTATCTCATTTAGCGCGTATAGCCGATAGAATAATGGAGAGAGGTCCTCCAACTGGACCAGGCACAATAAATCACACACAAAAAGTAGAATCAGCAAAAGACCCCGTCATAGAAGGACTCATTGCGAGTGTTAAGAGTCTCACTGAGGCTGTCACCAGAATGCAAATGGGTCATAGAAACAGGAGCAGGTCACCACAACGACCACGATCCAAGTCACAAAACAGGCCACAAATGTCCAGACAACCTGGGCAGTTTTGTTGGTACCACTGGAAGTTTGGTGTCAACTCAACCAAGTGCATGCAACCATGCGCCTGGCCTAAGCATGATTCTAAGACAGCGGGAAACGAGTAACCCCTCCCCAGGTCGCGACGACTGAGGAGGGGCGCCAAAACAGTCGCTTGTTTTATGTTAGAGACAGAAACTCTGGCTTGAATTTCTTGGTGGATACTGGCGCTGCTCTTAGCATCATCCCTCAAAATAAAACTGAGATTAGTCGAGAAACATCACCAATTACACTTCAAGCTGCAAATAAAACTAAAATTGCGACATTTGGGCAGAAAAACTTAACCCTAGATTTGGGGTTCAGGAGGCAATTCCCTTGGGTTTTCACGGTAGCCGACTTAGATCTGGCAATACTGGGGATGGACTTTCTAGAGAGATACGAATTTCTAGTTGACACCAAGAAACGGCGATTAACACTAAAAGAAACTTCGTATTACACAAAAGGCAAAGAAAGTCACATCAGCTCTCTTAACTTGATTCAAACTCCTCCAGTAACAACAGCGAAATTCCAAGATATACTCGCGGAATTTCCAAACTTAACTAAACCAAACCCACAGCCTTCTAAAGACAAACTAAAAGTAAGTCACACTATCAAAACCGAAGGTGCACCGGTTTTTGCAAAACCCAGGAGACTAGCACCAGATAAGCTCAAAATCGCTAGGGCCGAGTTTGATTATATGCTACAACTGGGTATTATCCGTCCCTCTGATAGTCAATGGGCATCCCCTTTGCATATGGTCCCAAAGAAAAATGAAGGTGACTGGCGACCGTGCGGGGATTACAGAGCCCTCAACCGTCAAACCGTACCAGATAGGTACCCAATACCGCATATCCAAGATTTCACAAACGGTTTACAGGGTATGAACATATTCACTAAAGTTGACTTAGTCAGGGCATATCACAATATCCCAGTGGCTGATGAAGATATCCCCAAGACAGCTATTACAACACCCTTTGGCTTATTCGAGTTTATACGCATGCCATTCGGCCTGAGAAATGCGGCACAGACATTTCAAAGATTCATAGACAATCTACTTCGAGATATGCCATTTGCGCAGGGGTATATAGACGACTTGTTAATTGCCAGCCCCGATTTGCAATCACACGAACAGCATGTAAAAACAGTGTTAAAAAGACTGGATGAACATGGAATAAACATACATCAAAGTAAGTGTGTTTTCGGTGTTCAAACTTTAGAATTTCTCGGTCACACAATAAGCCCAGAAGGGATTAAACCGATCAGAAAAGAAGTAGACACCATTAAACAATATCCCATACCTAGTTCTCTAACACAACTGAGAAGTTTTCTAGGTCTAATTAACTTTTATCGCAGATTCATACCAGGTTGTGCACAATTAATGCAACCTTTGACAGATTCACTAAAAGGAAAACCAAAAGAATTCAAACTGTCTTCTGACGCTGTCGAAGCTATCAAACAGCTTAAAGATAAACTAGCTCAAGCAACTACGTTGATGTATCCGAATTCTCTTTCCCCACTTGCTTTGATGGTGGATGCTTCTGATAAAGCAGTAGGCGGTACCCTTAACCAACTGGTTAAAAACGCCTGGAAACCAATTGCTTTCTTCTCAAAAAGACTCGCTCCAGCAGAGACAAGGTATTCTACCTTCGGGCGAGAACTTCTTGCAATCTACCTAACCATTAAACACTTCCGACACATGTTAGAAGGCAGGGAATTTATGGTCTTTACGGATCACAAACCACTAACGAATGCACTAAAAGCGAGAGCTGATAAATACTCACCTCGAGAAGTCCGACACCTTGACTATATATCACAGTTCACAAGCGATATCCGACATGTCAAAGGTCAGGACAATCAGGCGGCAGATGCTTTATCTAGGCTAGAAATAAACGTGCTACAGCAGTCTACAGTAAACTTCGAGACGTTGAGAAACGAACAGGAGCAGGATTTAGAATTACAAAACCTGCTTAAAACAAACAATTCAAGTCTTAATTTAAAACAGTTCCCATCACCTGTCGATGGTATTCTAATCTACTGTGACACGACCAAGGCAATGCCGCGACCTTTCGTTCCCAAAAGTATGCGAAAGTTGATATATAATAACTTTCATTCTTTGTCTCATCCTGGCGCAAAAGCTTCAACAAAACTAATCAATACCAGATATATATGGCCGAATTTACAGAAGAATGTACACAAATGGGTTAGAGAGTGTTCAGCATGTCAACAATCAAAGATAAATCGTCACACAAATTCACCCATAGGTGTTTTCTCGCAACCAGATGCACGTTTTGCCCATGTGCATATCGACTTGGTAGGTCCTTTACCACGTTCAAACGGTTTTAATTATCTTTTTACATGCATAGATCGATTTACCAGATTCCCTATAGCCATCCCGATAGCGGACATCACAGCGGAAACAGTAGCCAAAGTTTTCATGCAGAACTGGGTAACCATTTTTGGTACACCTATAACAATAACGACGGATAGAGGAGCGCAATTCGAATCCGAACTATTTAATAACTTGGCTAAACTTCTAGGCTCCAATAGGATACGCTGCACTGCATATCATCCTCAGGCTAATGGGATGGTAGAACGTTTTCACCGTCAGCTAAAAACCGCTCTTATATCTCACTCAAACCCCAATCAGTGGACAGAATTCCTACCATTAGTTATGTTGGGAATACGAACATCTGTCAAAACTGACGCACAGTGTTCAGCTGCGGAACTGGTTTTCGGAACAACTCTGAGACTACCAGGTGAATTTATTAACCCTAATACTAACAGTCAAAAACTTAATATAGAAAATTATGTAGATCAACTACGAGATCACATGTCTAAACTTAAGCCGATTAATACTCGTGAACAATCGCGCGCCGTATATATACCTAAAGACCTAAGCAATTGCACGCACGTATGGATAAGATGTGACAAAATAAAAGCACCACTCAGTCCTCCATTTGAAGGTCCTTTCAAAGTCGTCTCAAGAAAATCTAAATATTTCGTGATAGAAAAACATGGAAACATCGACACAGTAAGTATTGATAGGCTAAAGCCGGCTTATCTAGATCATGAACCACCATACGTGTTGTTAGATCGTTTAACTGACAAATCCATTACGGAATCAAAATATAAAGATGATAAATCTTTACAAATGACTAAAACGGTTCGCTGGGCACATCCGATTAGTCAGTCAAGGATGTTGACAGTTTCGACTGCAGGATAAATCTAACCACGTAGCTAATCAGACCCTGCATCTACTTAAAAATAATTTTTTTCTTCATTCCGCCTCACATACAACTCCCCAGAACTTTTACCTTTGATATATAAGTGTTATGTTAAATATTTTTTTTAAATACTGGACACATAAGCTAGGTATTCCGAAACGATGGCTGAGGATTTTATTCAAACTCGTACAACTTACACTGGCAAATACAACGAATTCAAAAAGCAACCCAGGCGAGTTTTATAATTTCTTTTTCTGGTTAATTAACTATACTGGCTATACATATATACCATATGAACTAATTCTAAAAGTTTTCGGTCGAAGATATGTTTAGTAGCTTGATACAATTACTATGGTCAAGTACTTATTAAAGTTCTCATCATTTTTTTTTAAATTTCTGACATTTAAGAATCAATAACCGTGAAGATATGGTACAGTACGTTACTGTAAGGTTACTATCTTAGCCGCGTTGATTCCACATACCTAATTATAAACACAACGTATAAAAGAACTGTTAAGTAATCATAACATTGAACTGACGATATGACTATCGTGGCTATGTTAACGTTAAACCAATTATTATTAGTGGCCCATACAAAACCCTGGAACTTAACACTAGCGTTATAAAAAAGACATGTTATGTCAATAGCTTATATATATACTTTTTTTCTCGGTTTAATAATAACGTAAAAAGAGTATTTGACACAACTGTACTTGATCCGCATACTCAACACAATTTTTTGCTTCTTAACCGTATATTCGTTTCCGTTTTGTGGATTACTCTGATGCACCCTTGGTTACGCACCTAGTTGTAAAAAGCGGTCATCACCGGCTCAAGGTCATGCACTTGATCGATTTTGTTAAAGAGTCCAACTTCTAGCAAGTTCACCCTTTTACATATACGCATTACAAAAGAGTTTTTTTTTGTTGCTGTTTTCATGGTTCTTCGTACACAAGATATCTACACTATGTTTATTTCCTTCCAGAATACCAATCCGTTCTGGAGGCCAAGCACTTACATGAACGGAACAATTATCAATTGCATTTATGTATTTCCATTTTGTATCTTATTATTTTATGCAGGCAGTGGAGCAGTTCTTCAGGTTTGCTTGATTTTCACCATTACCTTTGAAGTAGACTCTTCTTTACTTTTTACTTGAGGGCGACTCAAGAGGCAGGTGAGTAAACACCTGATAGCCGGTCTGAGCATGGAAAAATCGTACCTCACCAACATGGTGTTGGGTAGCCCGCTCGCGGCACTTCCTCAGATATTCTTATTCCACATTCTCACACTTTCTCTTGAAAGCACGCAGCAAACCGTCAGCGATAGTTGTAGAAAAGATCACATGCTACAAAGATGACAAGCTGGTAAATGAAGAGACATCCATGGACTATCATTGAAAGCGTTAGTCGTAACTGATTGTAAGTCAAATAGTGAGCGAGTTGATAATTTCGCCTTGGGATGAGAAATAGAACGAAGGTGTTATCGATAGATTGGTTAATCGAACCAACGTTCCTACGGAAGTCGATTCTAGGGGGAAGCTAATGTAACAGCTCAGGTTGGTTGGTTAAGAGTTGACCCCAAACAACCAAGCATATACTAAAACAGTATTGTTCAAGTATTCATTCACTTCCTTACCTTTTGTAAGCGTTATATTCCCTATTATCTTATATGGAATGTTGAGAGCCTTTGTTTGTCTGAACAGATAATCCCACGCTCCACTGTGACTGCGCGAAGATCGAAATAAAGACCTATTCACTACTTCTCTGGTTTCTTCTATCAATAGCACGAGGGTTACCTATAGGCACGAAAGTACCACGCGTGCAAGTTCAAAATAGTATGGAGCAGGTGCGTCGAGAACTCGGGCACACGGGGAAACGGAAAACCGAACATGCGATTTGCCAGAGGTTTTGGTGGCCATCCATCCATGAAGACGTGACTGAATTCTGCAAAAATTTTAGCACGTGCCATGCCATCAAGTCACCTCAGCAAAGACTCCATGCACCGTTAGTCCCAATGACGACAGAAGGTCCACATCAACGAGTCGGTATCGATATCATGGGGCCACTCACAACATCAAAGATCGGAAACCGTTATATACTGGTGATGGTGGACTATTTTACCGAATGGTGTGAAGCCGTCCCTATACCACAACAAGATGCCCTCACGGTCGCTCAAGCTTTCATTGATCGTTGGGTCTTTCGTTCTGGCGCTCCATTCTCACTCCATTCCGACCAAGGTACAGCTTTTGAAAGCCATCCCGTCGCCCAAGTATGCCGATTATTGGGTATCCGCAAAACGCATACCACTGCATACCACCCTAGAGGTGACGGCTTAGTAGAAAGAACAAACCGAACCATTAAAACCCTCCTACAGTCGTTTATCAATAATTCGTCGACAGAATGCTGGGATGATGCAATATCCCAATGCTTGTTGGCTTACCGCGCATCAGTTCACGGTTCCATGGGATTTTCACCTGCGATTTTACTCTTTGAACATGAATTACGTCTGCCTGTTGAGATCCAAATGCCGTTGTTGCCCTGCGAAGCTCAAGACCATGTACCATACGTCCGTAACCTTCGTAGCCGTCTAGCCGACGCATATCGTCTAGTTAAAGCAAATCTACAAAATGCCAGAAAACACTAAAAGGATGTGAACGATCGACATGCGAACGGGCCTGTATATAAACCTGGAGATCGTGTTTGGCTACATCGCCCTATGGCCCCACCAGAAACATGCGGTAAGTTCCACCAACCTTGGAAAGGGCCTTATGAAATCGTATTTATAAGGTCCCCTACAACATTCGTCCTACGTAACCTCCAGCGACCCCAAGACGACGTTATAACAGCACACCACAACCAATTGAAGCCAGATAAAACAACGGTGCACTTAGATACTCCGTTTGTCATTCCCCCGACTGCTACCAGTCATTATGAGGTGCCATCAGAAGGAGGAATAGCATACCCATGCCCCCAACCAGGCACTGAGGACAGTGCTCATGGAGAGAGGGGGTAGTGTAACGGTAGTAAAAATCATTACATGCAACATTAATAATGTGAGTTTGTATTTCTCATTGCAGGGCAACAAAGAGTGAATGCACTGAAAGAAGAAAAACAAGCCCTACGCGGTCTGAATCTGCAGAATAACGAGTAAAACTATTTTGTAATAACTTTCCCCTTTTGTACTAAAAACCGCGTTTCTCAATTTCAAATATATCTGTTGCACCAGCACACCGTGTTCTCACTTCAGAGGCACTTGTCTGTCCTGACTGTTGTGTTGCTGTTTCAGGTCGCTCCTGCTCCCAAGTAAACGTCAAAATATAACGTGCTACAACGTCCTTTCGCTGCACAAATCACAAACAAGTACAATAAGAGACATCGTGGTGGTTGGCAATATGCATTAAGGAGATTGAACATTAATCAAACGTCGATTCCAGAGCTGCTTAATTCTAACTGTAGATCTCTAGTAAACAAGGTGGACTATCTCCAATTTCTGCTAAGTCAAAACATGTATCGTAATTTTGGTGTCATCACAATTCAAGAATCTTGGTTAACTGACTTACAGAATGATTGCTTAGTATCATTACGTGATTTTAATATCTATCGTCACGATCGATCAAACAACAAAAAGACCTGTGGTGGCGGAGTAGCTACGTTTGTAAACGTTGATCTACTTTTGCCTGTTTCAAGTTTTCAAATGACTTTATTGACTGTCTAACTTTAAGGTGCCGTCCAAAACACCTGAATAAATACAAATATATTTATGTTACCAATATCTACATGACTCCAGACTGCACATCATCTGCGCTATCTGTCTTCGCTGATAAATTTACTGAATTCGCCGTTACTGCCTTCAATGATTCACTTTTTAATTGTATGTGGTGATTTCAATTCATGTGACTGTAGCTTCCTTACATCACTAGATCACCTAAATGTAGTAGATTTTCCTACTCGTTTGAATGCCCATCTAGACTTGGTTTTCATTAATGATGTGGTTACCTATGTGACTCGCAAACGTGCTCCATTGTCTAGCTCGGATCACTGTATAATTCGTGTTCTACCTAAAGTATATGGTAAACATGGAAAGAGTACACACATACACCATACCAAAAAAGTAATATATAGGAATTACTCAGAAGAAAATTTACAAAATCTAAAAAACATGTTTCGTACGACCAACTGGGAATTATTTACAGACGACTCAATAGAAAACACAACTGATGTTATCACCTGTTATCTTGAATTCTGTTTTGATATTTGCTGTCCTACCGAAACCTTCTTTATAAGTTTTGATCGACTTACATCTCCACAACTAAAACAACTACGGAGGGTAAAAGAAAGGATGTACAAGGAGAAAAATACCATTGAAATTCGTAAGTTAAATAGTCAAATAAACCAAGAGATTAGAAGTCTCAACTCTGTGTTCACTCACAAACTACTATCTTGTAAAAGCTCTTCAAGTATGTGGAAACTCTTTAAAGAAATTACAGGGGACAGGCATACTAGAAGCGATAACCACCTGAATGTTTGTGACTTAAATAAGTCCTTTATACGTCAGTCATCTGACATCACGCTCTCTATATCCAAGGGTCTGAAAAATAATTGTGTTCCCAGTTTCACTGAAAATGATGTCCGAAAATGTCTCCAGTCACTTAATTTATCCCAATGTTTAGGACCTGATGGTATCCCAAACCTCCTTTTTAAAAAATGTGCTGATGTTTTATGTTATCCATTAACGAATATCTTTAACAGATCCTTCTCAACTAATGCCTTACCGATAATGTGGAGAAAGATAAAGAAAATCCCTATACCAAAGAAAGCTTCTGGTGATAAAAGTGTGAAACTTAGACCCATCGCAAGAACTTCACCTTTCCTTAAAAAAGTGGAAAAATTACTGATACAACCACTTCAACCTGCAATAAAAGAGCACTGTGATCCTTTTCAGTTTGCTTACAAATGCAAAAGAAGAACATTAGATTCCGTTGCTGTTCTGAATCACAATATAGTGTTCGAGTTGAAAAAGGGTAAGAAGTATGTTAGATGCGCTTTCCTGTACTTTACTTCTGCTTTTGATTCTATTCCAAAACACCTCCTACTCAACAAGCTGCCATCTTCCACAGAAAACACGATAACCAATTGGCTATGTTCCTACCTTTCTGGAAGAGAACAGTACACTGTTCTTTCACCTCTCCTCTTCTCTTTTTTTCTGCATGATCTGCCATCTTCCACAGAAAACACTTTTGTAAAATATGCGGACGACCTCACTGTATGTATGCCGATTTCTACCTCCTTACATCCCATAGAAATGAATGAGTTTTTATCTCGTATTGAAAGGTGGTCTGTTGGTAATGGTCTCTTACTCAATCCATCTAAATGTCAAGCTGTTAACTTTAGCTTAGGACATGGAGAGAACCTATACTCTATTTTGGGATCCCATAATGCTTGTGCCATCGAAGACTCCTTAATAAACACAGTGTCGAAGGTCAAGTATCTTGGTGTCATTTTTTCCTCTGATCTTTCTTGGTCTTCTCATGTTTTACTATTATCGAAAAAAGGTTTACCGTTTGACATACTACATAAAGAGGCTGCATGCTTTTGGGATTACTCGCCATTTACTCTTACAATTTGTAAATTCCTGCATATTACCTATTATTCTGTATTCTTATACATTATTCTTTCCCGGGCTTTTGAGAAAAGACTTTGCTGTTTTGCGTAGAGTGGTGAAGGCGGTTTGCAAGGTATGTGGTGAATCTTTTCAAGTCATTATTAATATGCTTGTGGATAGACATCTTAATTCTTGCAAACTCCTGGCAGGTGTTATCTTATCGGATACTAACCATCCGCTTCATTCATATCTTTCTCCTTGTATATCTTCTGGTAGAACGAGACGTAAATACATTAAAATCCGAACACGCAAGCAAGTCTATAAAATTTCTGTTATACCTTACCTAGCAAATTTACTTTGTGACGAACAGGCTGTTAGAGTTGACCTAGTAAATAACCTGTACTCTTAGGCATGTCTCATATTCGATAATTTGCATAAACTTTTTTTTCTTAAAATTTTTTTATTCGTTTTCAGTTTTTTTTGTTTTTTTGTTTTGTTTGTTTTCTTTTTGGTGAAAAACTTGTTGAAATAACTCATGCTGAGAATTTTATATTGTACCAGATAATGATACTGAATAAAGCCATTAATAATAATAATAATTAATGATGAAAGCAGATAGTTTGTTCATCAAGCCATTGAAGGTCTTCACTCAGTTATGAATAAACACTGAAATCATTTACGATCTTATTTCAAATGAGTCTAGTAATCCTTGTTGAATAGATGTATCTCCATTTCAAGTCTTCAGTTTATCAATCTATGAAATTATCATTACCAATCAGGATGCTTACTGACTACACTGAATAATACGTCCCATAATTATTGACGATGAGACCGTGATCATTCATCTTGATAACAATGTCTACATCCCATTCTGTGTCACGTTCTATATCAATCAATGGGACAGATTAACTCAACGTTACTCAATATTTTGGATAGATATATTAAACTGTCCATAAAATAAATGTTTGTGTTGAATAGTGGTTGAAGTTTGATACCATGATGAGATGGATGTCATCAGATTTTACGGGAGATCATACACACTTCATATCATCATTTAGTATTCGAATTCTTCCTAATTTCCTGACAGAATTGAAATGGATTTCCCTGTCAGGAGGCAATCGTAGATGAATACTCATTCAGTCTGCCCGGTTCGCCTGTCTCAACAACCTCAAATTCATATATAAAAATGATATTATTGAGAAGATATTCTGATTGATTTAGAGAATGTTCGGTGCCTTATCACAAATGCAACAATTGACAATTCCATAAGCTCATACAATCACAGAGAATGATGTGATGGTGAAGCTTACAGAGTGACGTCGATACAAATGACATGACACTCACATAATCAGACGTATTTCCACTTCAGTTGAATTACGTTTTCAACCTTGGTAACTCGTAGCACTCATAGATATAGCTAATATAGTATGAACATTGAGAGGACATATCATTTCATTATTATTAGGTTTCATTTCGATCAACTAAATATTGAATAATGATTGGAGTTATATATTGTGGTTGTGTGGACGCCATCAGATTCTACGGTGGATCGAACACATTATAAATCATCCTCTGATGTTCAAATTCGTATTGATTTTGCAACAGAATTGAAATGGATTTCCGCGTCACTAAGCATTCGTGGATGAATATTTATTTAGCTAGCCAACTATGCCTGTCTCAACAATTTCGAATTCAATTATTAATTTGATATTATTGAGAAGATATTTTGATTGAGTTAAAGAATTTTCGTTGCCTGGATTCTGTTGGCATATAATCGGTGAAGCGAGGTCTCATGGTGGTTGGTACAAGTGAGTGTAGAGCAGACTCACCACTGAAAAATTCAACACACTTCGTGTGATTCAAACAAATTTCACTCAACTTCGCCGTGTGACAATTCACTATAACGTCACGCGACGATGCTGACATTCTAAAGAAAATGCTCAACAAAATTGAAATTCGTTGTAAAGTTTTAAGGCTTTGAACAGATTATACTGATCGATATGAACAGAAACGACTTTCGTCGCTATAGAAACTATGATTCTGCAAAGATAATTGATTATACGGCTTGCTCGAGGCTGCATTCCACCTCCATCATAATATTTATAAGCAGCACATGTTGCTTTCGAGATAATGTCAAATAGTGCAAGCTAGATAAATTACGAAAGGACAGAAACGAACATACAACCGATTTCGATTATGGTTAACTTTGTTTTTGCACCCACTATGGAAGAGGGTGCAATTCAGTAAGTCCGTTCTGTATTATGAATTGTAAAATTTGTTCTTTTTATTGCTTTTATCTGTCTCTTTTCTTTTTGACATTTGCACTATGTGTGTGCTTTGTTTCTACTGCTATATACATGCCTTCCGAAAATACTGTGTCAATTTTACAACAAATCCCGTCTGTGAAGGCTCTTATTCTTCTTGTTCACTCGTTTTATAGTCACCATCCCGCAGCTTTGTTTTATTGAACTAGAAAATTATTTTCTGGTTAACCTCAATACCGTAACATATAGGTAAGTTCGGTCTTTCATTTATTCATCTGTCGATTACTCAACCAAACTAAATGAAGCCTTAAAAACTCGTCATTGTCCCTTACTGTCGTATCCTAGTGGGGAATAAATTATAGGTGAATTCTGTGAAATATTGATGGGCGAATATTACTTACATACTTATTGCATAATGTTTCAAAAACTACATTGTGGACGTTCGTATCCCTCTTGATAGAAGCCTCATTTATGCTTACAATTATCATACAATTTACTATTCCTAAGTTATTTACAGTTTCCTGATTGCAGTCAACCACAATAATGACCACTTCACGGCTTGATCGTATACAAATATCATTTGCTGTTATATGTTGTGATATGGTGTGTTTGGCTTGCATATAAATCAGATATGTTGGAAATGAATGATTTGCATATTGGAAGCTGGTATTGGTGTTCTGAACCTATTTCAGTCTTTGTCACAGATAAACACGTTAACATTCACACATTCGAACAGTCAATTGCTTATTGATCCTCAAACAGAAATCCATTCCATGTTTTTCTGATTCGGTGGAATGGCGATTTTTCTCACAAAAACTTATTCAATTCGATTTTTCTGACTACAATGATAGAATCCAATCAACACTGAGGACTAGATCGACATAGAGTTGATTGATGCCTAATAACCTATTAGTGGACTCACATAATCAACCCATTGCTCAAGAATCCTACAGACATGGCAACTACAAATTTCAATGAAATCCATCTTTCAAATAAATTCGCATTAGACTGGCATCAAATTGCGTAATAATTACTGATGGATATTAGGAAGAAATTATTTCACATGCTAAAAACTTACGTCAAACATCAGGTAGAATAGAAGAATAAACTGCGAAGTAAGTTACGTCATACGGGATATTGATCGGTAGAATAAATGAAGAATAAATGTATAGCAATTCAATATTGGAAGTGATTACATAAGTGTGGAAAATATGAACATGACCTTGACAATGAATGTGAGTAAGCTGATGATGATTATGATTTTGAAGATGGTAGTCATGATTTCAAGGATGGTGTTGTTGATGATGACGATATTTGGGATATTCATTAGGACAAATATGATGATGATGATAGCGACGACAAGTAAATTGATGAATGTGTTGCGAAAACAAATAAAATCAAATGACCTAATGACAGCAGTGGATAGACTTCCATCATTCTCTGTTGCCTAACACGAAATTGAAACTGGTAATAAGATTGATCCTTACTCGGTTAATGTCCCCATGGTAATATAAACTTACCATACACAGCGATGAGGTGTCGGATTCTTTTCGCATTATCAACGTTGTCAAACTTGTCCCCTCCTATCCACCATTTCGTGTCTGTTTGATTTTATATTTTTAGTTTAAAATGTTCTTATCAACTATACGTATGATCAGATTGTTCGAATTGTATTACCTCAATGATTATTTCCATAAGTTATTAATATTGATCGAATGACACTGTCTGTATAATGAAGTAATTGAAGAGCTCAACGATAATAAGCTCATACCGTGTCAAATAGATGTGAGGTACTGTACTTTATACTAAGATGTTCGTTATACGTTCCTTCGTTAGCTCATTTCGTTCAGCTTCATAGGTTGTTCCAACTGCTGGAATGAATTAATCGAAATAATGCTGAGAATTTTAGACAATGACACGCCAAGTGTTTATTTATCATATAACTAAAACATTCGAATTCGCACTCTACCCTTCCTTATCATAAATGCAACATTTAACTGACAAACCAGCACAGACAATCACACAGAATGAAGTGATGAAGACTCGCACAGAACAGCGATGTGTGATATCAGTTCAATAATGGTTATCAATGATTGTTCGTTCTGTTGTTTGTTTGTATTTCATCTTCTCTATTTCGATTAAATGGACAATTATCTTTAACATCTAAAAATCACTAGACAACACAAAGACATTGACAGTATATTGAAAGTATATTTAAAGTGATTAAGATAACTCTGTTCAAAAGGAACATATTATCCTCGATGAACAGTATATGTTCAACCAAAAGAGAAAGCCTGCTTCATTCGTCCTCTCAAAACTACCCACAATGAGTACAGTTACTTGACGATTCAGTCACCAATATGTGTTTCAATATCACATATAATCATCACAACTACTATTTGGCTTCTCTCAATCTATTATACGTATTCACATAAGAAATACTTTTCTAAAAGTAACAATAATGATAAGAATAGTATCTATTATGTGATAGTGTGATCTGTCCGTTGACCTCGGTGGTTGTTTTTGTTGTTCAAATATCAATCATTTTACGTCCTTGTTGTTTATCATCAGATTTTAACTAATTAATCAGACTATATGATATTTTCTTTTGTATAATGAGCATGATATGAGCTGTCATTATAATGAGAAATGCCGTTCTCTACTAATACATTCATATGACTGTTAATCATTGACACATACAAAACGAAAAAATGAATGAAATTTTCATTTCACATATGGTGACTACTTTTCTTAATACAAAATGAAGTGAAAACAGATAGTTTGTTCATCACTTTATAGGAGGTCTTTATTCAGCTATGAAATTCATCTACAATGTTGATTCAATTTAGTCCAGTAATACTGGTCGAATAGAATCATCCTGATTTCAAGTCTTCAGTTTATCAATCTATGAAACTATCATTAACAATCACGATGCTTTCAGACTCGATTAAATAATACGCCTCATAATGATTGACTATGAGATCGTGATATTCTTCTTGAGCT
>NW_017386049.1:60047-65157 GCF_000237925.1 Schistosoma mansoni
GATTTGTAACGTGATATGATGTACGCGGTTTTCCAAGGTCAGGGTAAGAGCCCGATTCCATTGAGAGAGTAAACAGCTTTTTTAGAAGAAGCGGAATATCTGGATCACCATACTTGTAGAGAAATGATGAAATCCCGTCTGCTCCGTGACCTCTCGAAACCTTAAGGCTAATTAAAGCCTTACTAATTTTCGAGCATGTGAAGGAGATGGATTTTATTGAGTTATTAGTCACACAAATAACTCTTGAAACAGCACCATTTATGGATTCCTTGACATTTGCAAAATTAACAGGGAAAAGGTCTGCTATAGTTTTGGAGTCTTATATAAAACCGTTATTATGCGGGATGCATGGTATATCAGCATTTTGAGTTGGCTTAGCACGTTTATACAAGCCTTTCAAATCATATGCACAGAGAAGGGGGTTACCCACGCAAAGATGTTCGCCAATATCATTGATAAAATCTAAGAAGAGCAAAGGGCCTAGGACAGTGCCTTATATTACGCCAATTCTTACAGTGACAGCTTTCTACAATGAAGGGTTAATTTTACCTATTCGATGTCGGTGACTAAGAAAGGAATGAATGAAATTAAGCGGTGTTTTAGATCCTGTGATATGACAGTTTATTTATAACAACTTGTTAGCTAATCATCTCAAACGATGAAATCCCGTCTACTCCATGAACTCTCTGTCCATTGGGAGTATTGACAGCCTAACCAATATTCAAGAATGTGAAGGAGACAAATTCTGATGAGTTATTAGTCACACACATGACTCTTAAACTAATTGCTAGTTAGGAATTCATTACCATTCGTAAAATTACCACCGAAAACTTCTGCTATAGTTTTAGAGTCTTATATAAAACTGATATCATGCAGGATCACATGGTTTGTCAACATTTAGAGTTGCTTTGGCGCGTTTATTGTTATTTCTGGAACTGCCATAACGTCGTGTGACTTAAAATAATGTTTCTGTAGGCGTCTTAGTTTATTACGATATTTTGCTGGTATATACAATTCGTAAGGTTTATTAAACCCGTACGTTTTAATTGGTGCACAGGAATCGAGACAAGAGCTAACAATCAAATAGAATACGTTGATGGTATCTATGAGACTACTACATGAGGAGAATTCATCCCAGTCTGAGAGTTTGATCAGTGAGCGTAGAAGGTCCCAGTCAGCATGCTCATAGTCTCTATATTGTCAGGGTTTTGAATTGGTCGGTTATGAGAGGAATAGATAGGGAGAGCAAGTCCATAACAGAATCTACTTTGATGCTGTCTTCAAGTTCTGCAGGAACTACATCCTTTGACAACAGCAGTTTAACGGATGACAGTGTCTTTAGTTTTAGCTTAAAATCATCATGCTTTAATAAAGAGCCCGCAAGTGACTCCACTTTACAACGCATGTCGCTTAATTGCTTATTCACAGTGTCTAATTCACTATTAATAATATCGAAGATGGCTCAATAAAACGATCCATTTTTCGAAAACCGACGTGGACGGGTCAATATCTTAGTTACTATAGTTATTGCCCTGTACAATACAAACGTGGTTTGGTAAAGTGCCTTTTTAACAGGCTTCGTCGTATTTGCACAAATGACGCTATTGATGACGATGTTAATTTGTTAACCAAGACATCAATCGGGAATGGCTATCCACCTAAATATAATATAATTTTGTTCAGAAGTGAACGTGCGTTAATGAGTAATAAGTTTAAAAAGGGAGTATGGAGTGTAACAAAACAAAGGTTGTACAATATATAAATATTTCAGATTCATTCATGTATTTATTTCCGTTATTCACCAACGTGTGATATGTTGATAATCATGAACGTAGATTGCTGACATATATATTTTGATAGCAATCATACAATAATGATCACTTATCTGATCTGACTTCAGTAACATCCTGGGTCAATAAAGTCTGGTAATACATATTTTTAAGAATTTAAAAGACTGATGATAGATTTCCAGATTGCTTTTGTTGATAAACAGACATATTCTTCTGTTGAGCAAATGCATGGGTTGTTCTTGCTGAAACTCCAACAAAACGCCAATGCCATTAAATTATACTGCCCGAAACACTCACTCAATAGATCTCTAGGTAGGTACGCGTTTGTTGATCAGTTGCGATCGAAATCTCTTTACTCAATAGAGTCTGACTGCCTGAAGTTCAGCATATACATAATGAGAATACTCAAATCAATACAGAACATCTTATCTTCAATGACTAAGTTATTCGCTCTCCCATCACAATCGCTTTATGAACGACGCGTTAAATAACTCAGATTTGCACATACTATGACCTGTGTGTCTACAAAATATTAAGCTGCTTTACGTCGTTATTCCATTCAAGCAAAAGCTTTTGCGATTATATAAAGAAGGTGGAGTGTTCTATCCATTTACACTGTCATATCCATGTCAATAAACTGATAGATACCTTTATTACCACAATAGGAATACACACAGAAAAGACGCCTGATTAGTCTCCAGATGAAATGTTCAATAATTTATTCTATTAAAGATACCTCTTCAATTACCAATCACAAACCTAATTTTGAATGATTCATTGTACTATGCTGTGGAAGAGCAATAACTAACCAGTCACATTCTGTTCACACTAATGAGCAGTGATCAATGACTAACTGAATCGAATAACATCCATCGAAATGTAATATTTAATTGACAATTTACACTCTTTCTCACATCTATTTCAAGTGATTGGTTATTATTAGTTCGTGATAATTCACAAAATATTCCATTGTTGAACAAAAAGATATCGAAATCTACATACTGATTGACATTACATTATTACTTAACCTAAACAATGATCATTATACATACAATTAGTTCATGGAGATATACGTGTTCCTGTCTGTGAAAATTTGTATTCTGTGGGGATGAATGAGTGATATTGGCAGTAAGAAAATGCATCACCTTTTGAAAAGAAACAAAGTTCACAGAATCTCTATCTTGAAGTGCCCTAATAGTGAGTTACATTAGGTGGCAATTATCCTCAGAGTTCTAATGAAAAGCAGTGATCAAAACAGTGTTCAATCATATCCGATATATGACGTACATCATCAATCGCAATGAATGATATCTCAGATTTAAGAATGTCAGCTATTCGATTCATTCAAACTCAATAGTTTGGATGTTGAAATCTCGATTTTAGTGCTAAATCTTCCCAATTCAATCCATAGTTGAATTGTAGAAGCGTATTGCTAAGCAACTGTTTCATAGAACAAAACAACCACCCTGTATTTTGTTGTTTCATGAAGTGGTCAGCGTCAACAATTTGCACAATAAACCATGATCACCTAAAAATGTCTTTTCATAACTACATTGAGGAGAACTCGGTTCACCAATGATTTCACTAGATAATCATCAATAACCTACCGACAAGTTTCGATAAACATAAGCCATATCGCCCACTAACTATTATAGTTAATTAACAAGTCCGATTAACAAATAAGGTGTGGCAATGGATAAATAAACTTGTTTCGTCACTGCGAACGACTTATTGATTATAAATCATGATGAAGACATAGAAAAGTTCAACTTTCGTCACTCTCCAGGATAGTATCATTAGACCGTTTTCTTGATTTCAATGGCAAGCTCGAATTCATTGACTCGTGTTTTGTAAATCTCTTCAAGCGTTTTTTCTAAGCAAAAACACCACATTTCTGTTCACTACATAGTAGTTTGAAGTATTTTCAAACGTCTTCAAGATTCATTTCGTATAACGATTGACGCAGTGTTCTAACAAACCGTCTATCGTATTTATTTATACACGTCTGAGGTTTTATTTCGTGGTTTCAATTTACAGTATTATTTCTTCTTGTGTTATCTATGTGGTCGCTTTTTAAATGCTACATTTGGAAGACCATTTCATCTGTAAATAGATCCCTTAGTTTATTTCCGATGGTCGTTGATCTTCTCTGATAGACACAGATGTCCAATGTTTTCTGAATTCGAATAAACATCATTGTTTAGATGAGTAAGATATATCTGTACATATATCTGCACATATCTGTAGAAACAACATGTGGATTAACAACAGAAATCACTAGTTCTTATAGTTCATCTTTTTCTTCTGAGTTTCAGAAATATCAGGAATCAATACTGATACTAAAGAATTTTTCTAATAGTTCATTTTTGGATTGTACAAGTCAATTCAATATCTTCCAGACAGTTGAAAAACAAATACATTGAAAAAACATGTTCAATGTTACTATGGATAGCATTTGTTATTGATTTAATCTCCTTGCTCAAATATCGAGTTGTTGTCAACCAGAAATTGACAGAAGAATATCACTTCGTATTTGTTGGAGTGATTATTGAAATTTCTCGCAATAGACATGACAAGCTCAGGAAGCATTACGAAGCATTTTATCCAATCAACGTTCGACTAAAAGATTTGCTATAAACATCACAAAAATAAAACGTCACATGTAGAGTTTCTGATTAGCTGATTACTAAACAGCTAGTATGTTTAGCCGTATTCTCGAATTTCCAGGAAAATCCAAAGGCTTCTAAAATATTATAAAAACCCAATATCTTCTGTACAAAAATGAACTTTTAGAGTTGAAGACCATCAACGTTGATGATCTATGTCAAATGATTGGAGTCCCTTGGTGGGTACAACTCATAGTAGGTGTCACTAATTCAAGTGCTGTCTCACTTCTCATACCAGGGGCATCATTGGCACTGATAATCACTATCCATCAAAATAAATTAGACTTAATCGAATTGATAGGCTACACATCTTCTATCATGAAGCTGGTCGTTAATACTTACATTAATAGTATTTAGATAAAGGTTTTAATCTAAATTCCTTTGTCTCACAAAAAATTTCGATACTCGATTTCTCCATTACTTTTTTTCTATATTTGAATGATACTACTATCAGGTAAGGTAGTAGCTTTATACTTCCCTCAATTTTAATATTCGATTAAAATACTTGGGTAAATGATTAATCATAAAACGAAGAATATGGATAGCTCTTAGTGAATTACCAAATAGTATTTACTTGAATCAATCCTCTCTGTCATTGTTATTATTCTTATCGGGATTCGAACCCAAGAAATATTGATTTCAACATCAACATTT
>NW_017386049.1:65357-98945 GCF_000237925.1 Schistosoma mansoni
TTTCGCTCGTATCTACTTTAACCAATATATTCTTGTAATAACGTCCTTTGTGTTGTACAGTCTACAGAGCATCAATGATCCATTGATGAGTCGATGAGGCAATCCACGTAAGGTGCTTATCACGAGGTGTAACTTCGAAGATAGTTTATTCGTTACACCGTTCCCGTCCAACTCGAGTAGGCCTCCAATCATTCGGAATAGATCAACAATGTTGATCATTTACACTGGTGAGCAAGACTTCGTATAACTCAACCTATCATTATGATCCTTTTTTATTTGCACTATATACTTATCAATTTTCATTCTAACGTCGTACATGTTAATCAAATGCTGTGAACATTCGTTGCTTCATATCCTTGTTGATTCGTATTTCAACTTAAATAATTAGTTCAATCGATAGAACTAACCAATCAACTGCGATTATAATCGGTCATCGTGGTTCTTTAACAAGCATTAGCAGCATGTAAATGCTCCTGTGAAATATATCTGTTAAAACATCAACCACTCGTAATTATAGCCACATGGCAACACGAACGCATATCTGTTTGAAACTTATCCACTTGTATAAGCAATACAGGATTAACTGCCTATTATAAATTCATCTTTCTACTTAATCAATGTCAACTAACTTCTATCAGAAACTATCTACCAGAATATTTTACTTTCTTCACCACTGCATGCCTAATTTCCAATTGCTGAGTTCCATGGCGAAACAGGATACGAATGCTAGAAATTTACGGTGACATAGACCGTCAACGTTGATGGTCTACAAAATCTAGCTTCACCGATTTCTGTTGACAGACTACAGGCCCCGAACATTCTCTAACTCAATCAAAACATCTCCTCAATAATATCATCTTGTTATGTGAATTTGAAGCCGTTGAGAAAGACATAGCGCGCAGACTAAATAAATATTCATCCACGAATGCTTACAGACGAAGAAATCCATTTTAATTCTGTTGCAAATTTAATACGAATTTGAATACAAAAGGATTAGTTAAAATTTGTACGATCTCCTATAGAATCTGATGGCGTCCACCTAACCTCTATATCCAACTTCCTTCAATATTCAACACAGCAGGCGGTACGTTCGAAGCATGCGTTACGATTACACGGTATTTTTTTAAAGTGTTATATATACTTGAACCTTAGTTTATAACTTAATAATAACTCAATAATAACTTAACCCGTTAAGTAAAATGGGTTGACTGAAAAATGAACAAGCCCAGAAAAGTCCTATTTCTCCAGATAATAACAATTCTGTTTTAACCTAAAGCCTATGCTCTGCAACTCCTGTGGCATCAGATAATAGTGGGAGTTGACATGTACCTCACCTGATGCTGTATGACACAGTGTCAAACTTAATAATGAGTTCTAGCTCACGACCTGAGCGTATCGATATTTAAAGCAATTAGTCCCTTTGATAAATTTCGATAACGTAATGAGAAGACGAAGATTATCAGAACTATGTGATATATTAGCGCAATACATTTCGAACAATCTGATCACACATATACTTGTTAAGAACATTTATATATAAAAATTAAAGGTCAACTAGACTGGAAATAGGGGTAAGAATAGACGGCGAGACTAAAGAACATGGACGAGCCAATCAAAAGCTTTCGCGGGCTTTCAAGGTCACGGCGCTAAGTTCGGTACCTGACGCTTACGTACGGTCGGTTTACAACAGATTTTAGAGAAAACATGATAATTAAGCGTCTATAAGAGAAGTGATCATAAGATTTTGGCGCAAAATTCAATTATACATTTCTATAAATAGAGTTTTGGCATTATAGTTGATGTCAGTTCGTGATGAAAACCCTAAGTATAATTCCTAACCTTAACCAAGAATGTAAATCATAATTTGAATTCTTCACACAGGTTTATAACCCTCATTTTGTCTTAGTTATTATGTGGACACTCTGAGATTCACTCTAGCGTCGCTCAAAAGGCGTCCATATTTTATAGTCTCATCCTTAACCCTAAACCTTAACCCTAATCCTAAACCCTAAACCAAACCAACATACCGACAACACTGAAACTATGTGGTCTATGCTGAAAGAATTTTTGAGACTTTTTCATGGTTCCAGAGGTCGACTACTATGGAGCCACATGGATGAGTTCCTGTGCCGGATGCATTATGATTTTAGAACTTCTGAACCTATATCTGACCTTGATAAGTATTTGAGTCATGTAAAAGAACAGTATCCCCTTTAATTTTTGAGTTTTGTATAATATATTTTTACTGTATACTAACTGTCTTCTGATTGGCTAGTATTTCTCAAGGTCATCTAAGATTCGTTCAAAGGTCGTCCATGTTCTTTAGTCCCGCCGAATAGACAAGGATAATAATGATCAAATAATGTGGAAATAATTTGACGCCTAACCACTCTGGATAATAAGCATATATTACCAGGGTAGGTTTAAAGAGAGAACAAACTGTTTTTGAATACACAAAGGGGGTTTGAATTTTCGTATGGCTAAGGCTTCAATAAACCTTAGTATACACCAGACTGACCAGTTGCAATCCTAACACATCGATGTGAAGATTCAAACAAACAATACTAAGTGAATTTAAACTTCACCTCATCGCACAAGCAAGTGGCTATCAGCACTCCGTGGCCGAGTGGATAACGCGATGGCGTTTGAAGCGAGAGTACTTGGTTCGAGTCCCAGAGTGAACATCAACTCAGATGCAGGTACATCCAGCTGACGAGTCCCAAATAGGACGAAACGCGTGTCCTGGATTCCACTGCTAGCCACTATCCATCTTTGCTTATCATGCTTAGTATACGCCCTTTTACACTTTTAAACAACACAACAAAAGCCGAGTTTAGATCAATCTTATGACCTGTTTCAATTATATGTTTAGCAATAGAGGATGATGGATGTTTATCCTCTACTCTTATTGGGTCATTCGACTGTATTTGTTTTTGCAATTATTTTGGTACATGTTCACCCACCCTAATTTTCAGATCACGATTGCTCCTCCCTATGTATGTGTGACCACACACACATTTAAATTGGTAAACGCAGTGAGATGTGACACAATCGTTTTCATGTCGTCTAGGTTTTGAATGAAGCATGGACCTCATTCTTTCCCTGATTATGACTTTCGCAGCACAAAACGTTTTGTTGATAACAGATTTAAGCCTTTGTTTCAATAAAAGGCTATTTGAATCACCTCTAAATGGTAAGGTGATGTAGACGGGCTTTTTCTCTACCAAGGCTACAGTAGGTCTCGCTGTGCCCTGAACTTTCCATCTATTGATAAATTTAGGTGGATAGCCATTCCCGATTGATGTCTTGGTTAACAAATTAACATCGTCATCAATAGCGTCATTTGTGCAAATACGACGAAGCCTGTTAAAAAGGCACTTTACCAAACCACGTTTGTATTGTACAGGGCAATAACTATAGTAACTAAGATATTGACCCGTCCACGTCGGTTTTCGAAAAATGGATCGTTTTATTGAGCCATCTTCGATATTATTAATAGTGAATTAGACACTGTGAATAAGCAATTAAGCGACATGCGTTGTAAAGTGGAGTCACTTGCGGGCTCTTTATTAAAGCATGATGATTTTAAGCTAAAACTAAAGACACTGTCATCCGTTAAACTGCTGTTGTCAAAGGATGTAGTTCCTGCAGAACTTGAAGACAGCATCAAAGTAGATTCTGTTATGGACTTAATAGCTAGTGAAGTCATTAAACGAATAGTCTCTCGAAATAATGTGATTATCTGTAACATACCAGACAAATTCGCCATTAAAAATGTAAGGGATTCGATATTAAAGGCAGCTAACCTCCAAGACAGTCCATGCTAATGTATTCGACCTAATAAGAAGTACCAGAATTACTCGTGTCCTATCTTGTTTAGATTTGATTCCCATTTATCAGCTGAACAGTTGAAAGAATCCAAACAGCCAATCTGTGCGCTTACGAAGTTTAAAAACGCTAGTATGTTCGCGAATAAAACCAGCAACCAACGACTGACGCAAAAGCGTACCTTAAACAAAAATAACATTGTTAAGGTCACAACAAACCCCGTTGCCCCAGCAGCTGAACCCACTGGTGCTGCTAAGCTACCTCATGTTAGTCAGTGCACTGATTTACCAATGCAGAGTGCTAGTCTGTCTCTCATACCTGCAATGACCCCAGATGACCAAAGTATATCTAATGGAGACACTAATGCGATATTTTCCAGTGTTATATCTGAAGCCCATAATCAAACACCTAATTCTAATAGGAAGACTCTTGAAAACACTTTGACAACTAAAAAGTCTATACCAGTTGGGAAGAAAGTATATACAAAACCTGGTTGTAGACCAAATACCAAAAATATTTCAATGGCGTTACCGAACAAAAATGTACTTTCCGAAACCATGCTTTACCCTACTCATCGTAGGATAGGCTATAAGGACACACTTCGTTTAAACGTCGCACGAGACGGAAACTACAACCATTGTGTAGACAGGCCTACTATTAAACAGACGGCAATGAACCAACGTGCCCCATGGTTACTTTCAAATATTTTAAATATTAAACCTGTAAGACGTAAGTCTTCTCATCACTTTCGCAATGGGGAAGATGGAATACTAGGTTACGCACTATCAACGCAACCTCAACTAGCAGGCAACTGTCTTAACTGTCCACCAAGACAATTTCAACAAATTAATCCACCGTAACAAAATAATAATTTTTTTCGGCTTCCAGAAATCATTAGTTCCACTAGCACTACAGTTCGCTCAAACTATAGACCGTGTGATCAGACAAACACACTAAACTATAGTCCAGGCAAATTTAGAACACATACCATTCATAGGGATGCTCTCGGTTTTGTTACACTCCATACTCCCTTTTTGAACTTATTACTCATTAACGCACGTTCACTTCTGAACAAAATTATATTATATTTGTTATATATTTGCCTTGAATACCCTAACAAATAACGAAGTTGAAAAATGTGTTTTGAATAGTTTACCAGAATCAGTCTGAATATCAATCCACACGGTGAATCATAGTCTACTTCTAGGATATATATAGAGCTCCTGATAGTTCGGATAATGTGAATGATCGTATTATCAACGCATTTATACATGTATCTACTCCAAACGTCAGTGATAAGTTTATCGCAGGAGCATCGCTGGTTGTCAGTCAAGCAATGATGAATTTTCGGCAATCCTTAACCTGCATTGCTGGTCACAGTGGGTTCATACCCCAACAAGGGGTGATAATATACTTGATTTAATATTTAGTACAGATGTCACCCCAGTATCTGTACAAGTATACAATGAATTTGAAAGCAGTGGCCATAAGATAGTAGCTTATGCTCTCCCTATCTATTCCTCTCATAACCGACCAATTCAAAACCCTGACAATATAGAGACTATGAGCATGCTGACTGGGACCTTCTACGCTCACTGATCAAACTCTCAGACTGGGATGAATTCTCCTCATGTAGTAGTCTCATAGATACCATCAACGTATTCTATTTGATTGTTAGCTCTTGTCTCGATTCCTGTGCACCAATTAAAACGTACGGGTTTAATAAACCTTACGAATTGTATATACCAGCAAAATATCGTAATAAACTAAGACGCCTACAGAAACATTATTTTAAGTCACACGACGTTATGGCAGTTCCAGAAATAACAATAAACGCGCCAAAGCAACTCTAAATGTTGACAAACCATGTGATCCTGCATGATATCAGTTTTATATAAGACTCTAAAACTATAGCAGAAGTTTTCGGTGGTAATTTTACGAATGGTAATGAATTCCTAACTAGCAATTAGTTTAAGAGTCATGTGTGTGACTAATAACTCATCAGAATTTGTCTCCTTCACATTCTTGAATATTGGTTAGGCTGTCAATACTCCCAATGGACAGAGAGTTCATGGAGTAGACGGGATTTCATCGTTTGAGATGATTAGCTAACAAGTTGTTATAAATAAACTGTCATATCACAGGATCTAAAACACCGCTTAATTTCATTCATTCCTTTCTTAGTCACCGACATCGAATAGGTAAAATTAACCCTTCATTGTAGAAAGCTGTCACTGTAAGAATTGGCGTAATATAAGGCACTGTCCTAGGCCCTTTGCTCTTCTTAGATTTTATCAATGATATTGGCGAACATCTTTGCGTGGGTAACCCCCTTCTCTGTGCATATGATTTGAAAGGCTTGTATAAACGTGCTAAGCCAACTCAAAATGCTGATATACCATGCATCCTGCATAATAACGGTTTTATATAAGACTCCAAAACTATAGCAGACCTTTTCCCTGTTAATTTTGCAAATGTCAAGGAATCCATAAATGGTGCTGTTTCAAGAGTTATTTGTGTGACTAATAACTCAATAAAATCCATCTCCTTCACATGCTCGAAAATTAGTAAGGCTTTAATTAGCCTTAAGGTTTCGAGAGGTCACGGAGCAGACGGGATTTCATCATTTCTCTACAAGTATGGTGATCCAGATATTCCGCTTCTTCTAAAAAAGCTGTTTACTCTCTCAATGGAATCAGGCTCTTACCCTGACCTTTGGAAAACCGCGTACATCATATCACGTTACAAATCTGGAGATAAGACTGACATGAACAATTATCGGTCGATATATATTACTCCCGTTATCTCTAGGATTATGGAAAAACTTATTAGTGACGAACTATGTAACTATTTACTGACTGAAAAATTTATCAATGATACGCAACATGGATTTTTTAAAAATCGATCTTGTATGACATGTCACTTTGATTTTTTTAATTCAGTCTATACTCTTCGTAGCCAAGGATATCTTGTATTAGTACTATACCTGGACATTTCTAAAGCCTTCGAAATGGTCAACCACCAACTTCTCATAGGTAAACTCGCATCTTATGGGGTCCAAAACCCGTTACTAGCCTGGTTTGATTCCTTCCTCAGCAATCGACTTCAAATGGTTAAAATTAAATCTTCATTGTGGAACGCTGTCGCTGTAAGAAGTGGTGTAATACAATGTAGTGTCTTAGGCCTATTGTTCTTTTCGGCTTTTATCAATGATATTTGCCAGCGTTTTTGTGTGTGTAAGCCATTTTTGTATGCAGATGACCTTAAAGTAGTGCATTCATTTTCTCCACATGAGCTGAGCAATATTCAAAATGGCAGCTGGAGCTTATTACAGCTAAATGCGGATGGATATGCATCGGTGATACATCCATCACTCAACTTAGATCTTACCATAAATAGTGAAGTGTCATATAGGTTACAGACGGGAGTCGACTTAGATCTTAGGTACTCCTACGACCTGTCGTTTAAAGAACAAATAATGGAACAGACTTCCAAGTCTCAATGCCTTATAGGTTACATAACTCGGAACCTTTTTACCAATGAATCAGGTATATTAATGTACAAAGTTTGTGTTCGACCACTCCTTGAATACTGCGCGTTTATTCTAAGTAGTGCGCACATAAAGGATAAATTAAGGCTGAAATCAGTACAGAGACGTTTTACACTTCGTACTCTTGGAACTGATTGTGCTTTGACATATAACTCTAGGTGTAATAAACTCGGGCTTGACCCTTTATGGAAGAGGAGACTCAAACTAAATCTTATCTTTTTATCCAGAATACTTAACAAACTATCCTTCACATCCAACCAGGCGATTCAATATGCAGAAACGTCATATTACGACATTCGTAACTGTTTGTGTTTAGCGAAACAAACATATTCCAGATCTTCTCTCTATAGGAATTACTTTGCCTGTAAATTTTCTAGACTCTTGGATATCTCCCCATATACTATCCATAAGATAAAGTCTCTCTCATTATTTGTTCGCTCCAGTGATGCATACTGCACCTCTGAAAATGCATTAAATATTCTAGCGCCTGTAAGTGTATCTTACTCCACAAGTGTGATTATAAGAACTTTAAATGTTTAACCACTTACTTGCTGTCAATTTACACTAACCCTGGATCTAGCAACTTTAACTTGTTTGAATAATATCTAACATGAACAGTGGTAAACCTGACAGACATATTTTGGTAATCATTGTTTTGTTGTTTCGTGCTCTCTGTTTTAATTTGACTTTCTCTAGTTGTAGATAATTATCAATCATTCGTCGTGGCCTTGGGAATAACCCTAAACAACACCGTTCATAAATCATCAGTCTATCCACTTAAGAAAAAAATAACAAGTTCCCTGCTGGATTACCGTGATACATGTCACATAAATAAACCACATAAACAATTACTGAATTAGTAAACTAAAAACAATCTCCTGTGTCTCATGTTTTTTCTCTACATCCAATGTTGCTATATAGATCAAATTGATCATGCCTGTAAACTGGTGTGAATTGTGTAATTGTTATTATTTTTAGAATATATTATTATCATTATTTATTTGAATAACAGTCAAATGTATGTGTCCAGAATATTGAGTAACGTTATGTTCATCTATCACAGTGATTGATATAGAACGTGACACAGAATGGGATGTGGACATTGTCATCAAGAAGAATAATCACGATCTCATAGTCAATCATTATGAGGCGTATTATTTAATCGAGTCTGAAAGCATCGTGATTGTTAATGATAGTTTCATAGATTGATAAACTGAAGACTTGAAATCAGGATGATTCTATTCGACCAGTATTACTGGACTAAATTGAATCAACATTGTAGATGAATTTCATAGCTGAATAAAGACCTCCTATAAAGTGATGAACAAACTATCTGTTTTCACTTCATTTTGTATTAAGAAAAGTAGTCACCATATGTGAAATGAAAATTTCATTCATTTTTTCGTTTTGTATGTGTCAATGATTAACAGTCATATGAATGTATTAGTAGAGAACGGCATTTCTCATTATAATGACAGCTCATATCATGCTCATTATACAAAAGAAAATATCATATAGTCTGATTAATTAGTTAAAATCTGATGATAAACAACAAGGACGTAAAATGATTGATATTTGAACAACAAAAACAACCACCGAGGTCAACGGACAGATCACACTATCACATAATAGATACTATTCTTATCATTATTGTTACTTTTAGAAAAGTATTTCTTATGTGAATACGTATAATAGATTGAGAGAAGCCAAATGGTAGTTGTGATGATTATATGTGATATTGAAACACATATTGGTGACTGAATCGTCAAGTAACTGTACTCATTGTGGGTAGTTTTGAGAGGACGAATGAAGCAGGCTTTCTCTTTTGGTTGAACATATACTGTTAATCGTCAGACTGTCAGTCAGCTTCAGCGTAGAATCAGGCACATTTAAGCATCGGTCGAAGTTGCCATACCTCGTTAGCACAACAAGACGAACAACGTATTAATAGAAATAGTTAATTTAGTGGCGGTAGTATATAAAATAAAGGTTGTATAAAGGGATATACTATAGGAGGGAAGAACGTAATGAAGCAATTTTATTTTTAAGGTTTAAGGGAAGTTAGAGAGTGTATACACCTGCACCATTGTGATCGATTCTTACTCGCCATATTATATAGGGGTACTACTCCTAACTCAGGGTCTGGAAAGTCGGAAACATGAAAATTTCGCAAATGAGATAAAAATGATCTTGGTGGTCTTGTCTTAATATTCCAACACCAGACAATGGGTTTTAAGCGTTCTTACGCAATCACTGATCGAAATACCTGTGATACATGTGATGTGAATGTGTATATGAATGGTGCGAATGGTCCACCAGAGTGCTTGGTACCTGTGTGGTTGCGCCACACGATTGAGTTGCGCTGGCCAGATTGTGGCGTTGAAGCGTGTATAGTGTCTGGTTCTCCTGTCTAGGGGCGGTGGGATTGAGCCATACTGCTCGGGTTAAGCCTGAGCTAGGCGATGTCTGACTCTCCTGTTAAACGAGATTAAACTGTACTGTTTGGATTGTCATATGAAAGTCTGGATGGTGTCTGATTCTCCTGAAAAGTAATGTAAAATTACCCTGACCCACAAGGGTATATTATATAACTACAATGTTTAACTGTGATCAACCATAGAATATGAAAGTATTTTAAGCGGCATCTGAATCACTTGTCTTGAAACTATTATTTCATTGTTCATAACTTTTGAATGGGGTTTCCTTTTTGTTACTTATCTAATCAAGTTCTATTAAGTGATGTATAACATGTACATGTACATCGAGATTTAAATTTTACTATTTACACCTGCTCTTACTCGCCATGATATATAAGGGTTCTACCAACGACTGATGTAGTGTTCTAGATTATTCTTTACATTCCCTTCTTTTCAAGTTAGCTTTTTCTTGAAATTTTATTTATGACCAATTTTTTCTTATGTAGCTTTTAATAATTCCCCAAAATCAATAGCTCATTAAGTGTTGGACATTGTATTCTTACCACATTGTTTTAAGTGGACTTGTTAAACTGAAGGCGTTTGATCATGCATCCGTACCAGATCATGTTACGACCCAGCGTTTGAATCAGCTTCAACGTTCACTAGCCAGATCAGAGCAAACGCTTCTCGAAATATTGGTAACGAATCAAATACTATGATCTAACGACTTATGGAGAGTTCTAGCTTATTCTGTTCATTACCTTCTTTCAAGTAAGCTCTTTCTTGAAACTTCATATAAGACCAACTTTTCTTAGATCATGGATGAATTTCATTTCTTCACCGTTAATCCAATTCACATTTCTACATTGAATTACATTTTTATTCTATTAACTAACACATAACAGTCTTACTCTAACGTGATAGTTAATCATTTCTCAAACTCTTATTCCAGCCATAGTAATGTTGATGAAAATGAATGATGAAATATCTTTACACATTGAAACTCCAATAAAATGCATTCTAACTATCTATATCTTCAAAATGTAAGTAGCATTATGGTTGGTATTCCATATTTCATTCATTCATCATTGACAGACCGTGATGTGAGTACTGCACAATCAGTAACGACATACTCTAATGTGACATATGAATACCATTAAGGTTTATTGACTGAAAAGTTTCACAATGAAGATTTGTGGAAATCGGTCAGTGTATGACCATACCAATCGTGCAAAGTATCATTATGAACCTGAGTAAAACCTTCTATATCCTGTCAATTTGTTATGTATAAAAGTCAAAGATGAAAAGATTTTACGTATCAAACAAATAAAGACACTTCTCATCGTGTAATCCATCAAACACATTTCAGTCAGTATATATTGTCCACGAATATGACCATGAAATAGTTCTTTAGTTCATCTCATTACGATTATATAATCGTTACTATATCTTGGATTCATATGTTTGATTATTCTGCGTTCAATAAATAAATATGTTGATTGTAGTGAGAAGCAATGATCACTGGAGTTCAACTGGGTCTGTTGTGAGGTATCAACTGACTGAAGACAATGTTGGATGTGTCGCTCAATTTTGTGGATCGGCTGAAGTTAAACAATAACAATGTTGGATGCCGGACCAGTGGTCTAGTGTTTAAGCGTTCACGCGTGAGACTGATAGGTCCTAGTTCCGGATCTCGCGAGCTGGGATCGTGGATGCGCACTGGATGAGAAGTACCACAATAGGACGAAACGGCCGTCCAGTGCATTCAGGTTTTCCATTATGGTCTAGCTTCAATTGACTCATGATCTCAACTGTATAAAATTACTAAAATCTCCACAAAACCCCCTTCTGATAATGATCATATGCTCACCAGTGACTGACTCCAAAGGGTATTTCCTAGAGTTCAGGTGAGAAGTTGTGGCCAGTGAAGCTAATCCATTTCAAGTAGGGACAGGTATCTACCTCAGTACATTGGAAGTTGGTTGCGCAATTTCGTGGATTGGTTGAGGTTAGACATTGACACCGCTGGATGCCTGCTCAGTGGTCCATCGGTTTAGTGCTCTGGCACGAGACCGATAGGTCCTGGGTTGGAGTCCAGAGAGGCGAGATCACGGACGCGCACTGACGAGGAGTCTCACAATAGGACGAAACGGCCATCCGAAGCTTCCGGGTTATCCATGGTTGTCTAGCTTCAATTGACTTATCATCTCAACTATGTAAAAATTACTAAAATCTCCACAAGACCCTCTTCTGATAACAGCAATATATTCATAGAAAAAGTTCTTTCAACTGTTCTCACAATCATTAAATTCACATGAGGAGACCTTAAATAGAAAAATGATATAAAGCAAATAATCAGAAGGGTTAGTGAAGTAAATAAATATAATCTTGATCAAACATTTGATGTAACTTGGCTATGGATTTCAATGTATACAAATGTCTCTATGTGAATCGTGAACGTACGATAAATTATTTTTGAAGTAGATAAGACATACATTACGGAAATCATCAGACTGCATCACAAGGTAAGCTTTAACCTGGAATCCTAAAAGGAAACGGAAAAGGGGAAGGTCGAAAAACACAACGTTGTGGATCGGGAGCAGATATTATTAGGATGAATAGCGACTGGAAACAACTGGAAAGGCTCTTCAGGACTGAGTTAGGAGGAGAATGCCGGAGGGCCAGTCTCCCACATTATACGAACAGTCTATGTACCTCACTTGATGTTTGCTCTGGTTGTCAGTAGAAGTATCAGCCTCAAGACTTCCGAAGGAAATTGGCTTTCATCATGAAACGTTAGAACTCATCTAAATGAAGACCGCCTAACACTCAGGGTAGAGTTTAAATGGCATGAATTGTTTTTTATGGTTAGCGCTTTCTTAGAGACTTAGACTTCTACGGGATGTAGTCGCTAACCCCATGTTCAACTCTCCTCCTTTATCCGTGCTTAGAACTGTCAGTAATCTCAGAGGGGCTTTGGATGAGATCAAACTTATAGTATTTTGTAACCTTATATTTCAAATATTATAAATCACATACCATTAATTAAATCATCATTTAATTTGCAAGACTACACCTGATCATTAATTTAACTGTATACAATTACATTTAGGTAAATAAACAATGCAAACTTTGATATGATCTCGATCATATGATGATCTTGTTACTTACTTACATCCAAAAAACAATCAATCTATATAAACAAACATAATAGAATGGTGTATAATTCACGCATTAAAAAACCAGTTTCAACGTACCATTAAGATTGTTTATTGACGTTTATGGAATGAAGATCTTCATCATGACTATTTACACCCACCGCTATTTATGAATGGTCAATTTGCGATAACTATTTAAATATAATTAAACTATGATGTAGTCATAGGTATAGGTGAACTCCTTGAAAATGTTATTAGATTTAGTAAATGGTTTACAGTTTATTCTAACAGAGATCATATTGATGATACTTCAGGTAAGTTGAACTGTTTTTAAATATGTTATACGTTTAATGACTTTAAACGTTACATTCTTTGATTGTGATTATGATGTTTGTAAATGCTTGAAGCTAGACCACTATGGAAAAGCTGGAAACACTGGATGGTCGCTTCGTTCTGAGGAGTCCCGTTATAGGACGAAACGGCCGTCCAGTGATTCCGGGTTCTCCATGATGGTCTATCTTCAATTGACTCATGATTTCAACTATGAAAATTTGTAAATTTTCAATTCTTGACTTACTGATAAATATTACATCCTAATTTCAATTTCAGTCTTATGATGAACCAAAGTAAGTTAATACTTGTTATAACAGTTTCATAATCAATTTTTCTATGCTCAATTAGACTTATGATCGTTGGAATTATGATATAGCGTTGAATAATCCTTATTTACTTACTTACTTACGCCTGTTATCCGTATTGGAGGAGCATAGTCCTCTCACTAGCATTCTCCATCCAAGTCCGTGCGGAACAATCCTTTCCAGTTGTTTCCAGTTGCTATTCATCATTTTGATATCTGCTTCCCATTTTCGACTCAGTGTATTATTTGGTCTTCCTCTTTTCCGTCTATATTCATTAATTCAGTGCAATACTAACTCCTTATTTGAAAATGTAGCTTTATTTTCAAAAATCATTTTCCACCGCTGAGTATAGATTCAATCAATCCATAACAGTTCATATTGACAAACCCATACTTACTTACGCCTGTTACTCCCAATGGAGCATATACCGCCGACCAGCATTCTCCAACCCACTCTGTCTTGGGCCTTCCATTCTAGTCCTATCCAATTTTTGCTCACTTTCCTCATATCTGTCTCCATTTCTCGGCGTAATGTGTTCTTTAGTCGTCCTCTTCTCCTTTGGCCTTCAGGATTCCATGTGAGGGCTTGTCTTTTGACACAGTTGGGCGATTTCTTCAATATGTGTCCTATCCACTTCCAGCACTTCTTCCTGATTTCTTCCTCCGCTGGAATCTGTTTTGTTAAATTATAATTGAATAGAATATAATTATTCAATGACAATATCATATTGATCTCATAAAAAGTTGATTATTTGGTGAAAATCATTCAAATTCTATCCGGATTTTTCTAAATCTATCACGATAACGACAATCTCAATTGCTATACAGATATGACTATGTTGAATCGAATAATGTACCTAACCAATTTGTATATTGTTGTTTTCAATTGCTGGTAGCTTTCTAATTATAACCTAACTTTGACAATTTGTCTCATAATATGACTAGCAAATGTTTCGATAGACAGTCAGTAAGCAACCGCTGGATGCCGGCTCAGTGGTCTAGAGGTTAAGTGCTCTGGCGCGAGACTGATTGGTCCTGAGTTTGAATCCCGCGAGGCGAGATCGTGGATGCGCACTGCTGAGGAGTCTCACAATTGGAAGATATGGCCGTCCAGTGCTTTCAGGTTTTGCATGGTGGTCTAGCTACAACTGACTCATGATCTCAACCATATAAAATTACTAAAATCTTCACCAAAACCCTCTTGTGGTAGTAAGCAATATAGTTATCTTCACTTCATAAATACCAAACCTACAATCTTAATTTTATACATTGATAAACATAAATCCTGTTGATTGTCTGTCAACGTCCGACATTATGAGAAATAGTTATAACTTCTCACTTTGAATCAGTAACTCTCTTTAGTATCCACACATTTTAAAACTAAGTACCACACAATCTGGAATACGTTATTTAAACGGATAGATTTTAAATCGGATTTTGTCTTTTGAATTTTAAACTGCAGTTCAATTTTCCATCATTTCAGGCCACCATTCGTTCGTTCACAGTTTCATTATGTCAATGTGGAGGGAATTCTTTTTGAGCCAAAGATAGTTAGTTCTGGAACGTCTGCTAACATACAAGTCTACAAAATAGGAAATTCTACTAAAGGCAAGTGGACATTGCTTTCATGATTCGGCCTACGAGTCAATTGATGTCATAAAGACTGGTAATATGCGTAAATGTAAATAAATTTGTTGAAATGTGTGTGTATATCGTTAACTTACATGGAAAATACGAGAATAATACTCAGAAGTGTTTTTGAACACGAGTTCCTAGAATAGCTGTCTATGTAACATGATCTTCAACGGCAGATGAACCGATAAATACAAAAGAAAGATGGATAACCTAAGTAATTTACTTTCGACTCTAGTAGCCACAGTTGGATGCATTGAATACATGGATTGTACTTAAACCTCACAAAACGTTCAGCAACATGTATTGTATGGCTTAGCGATCAAAATAACAGTTGTTGGAATGTAGGACTATAAATCCAGAGTTCTATTCACTGTGTCAGCCTCTTAGATTTGAAACATAGAGGAGCTCCACTGATGGATGAAACAGATGTTTATTGTATTCT
This sequence comes from Schistosoma mansoni, assembly GCF_000237925.1. Classification (NCBI taxonomy): domain Eukaryota; kingdom Metazoa; phylum Platyhelminthes; class Trematoda; order Strigeidida; family Schistosomatidae; genus Schistosoma; species Schistosoma mansoni. The sequence goes on from NW_017386049.1 coordinate 81,025, forward strand.
GAATCCAAATGGATATGACTTATGTTGTGAAAATTCTGTGATCTCTACAAAACCCTACACTTATTATAAGCCTTGGTCTCATAACCTGTGGCTTTTATAATGTTCTCCTAAACCCTGAATTCATCATTCAGAACATTAATTTGTATTTATAACCGTAGGATATAATAAACACTTGTTTAAAAAATCTTTTTATAGAGTTGAGATCACGAAGCAATTGAAGCTAAACAACCATGGAAAACCTGGAAGCACTGGAGAGCCGTTTCCTCCCATTATGAGACTCTTCGGCAGTGCTCATCCACGATCCCGCACTTGCGAGACTCCAACCCAGGACATACCAGTCTCGCGCCGAAGCACTTAACCGATAGACCAGTGAGCCGGTATCCAACGGTGTTAATGTCTTTAATTGCCTCATGATCTCAACTCTATAAAATTACTAAAATCTTCACCAACCCCCTTGAGAAAATCTTTTGTTCACATATGTATGTCTATAATAATATGATTGTATTAAACCTTTTAATCTTCGATACTTCACAGCTCACCAAACAGAGATGATTATGAATGTTTTATTATCAAGTTCAAATGCAGAACGACAAAATATTATGCATCAGTACAACAGGATTTTAAAAAAGGTTTGTCTATGATGCCTTTTATTTAAATATTATGTAATACGTTCTCGCGCTCCGATGGTTCTTAAATGTATCTCAGAAGATGATATACGTAATGATAAATAATTTACTAGTCGCTATAACTAGTTAGAAACGAGAATCAGTAATACTTATCAGCAGACCTCAGCAAATTCCTGGAAAATGATTTCAGCAGCTTGGAAAACTAAAACTGCTTCGTCAAATGAATGTTAATTTGAAGAGTCCAAGTAGATTGTAGATAATGTTGGATAAAAGTTGGTTTAGTGGTTTATCAGTTGAGTGCTCTGGCACGAGACTGGTAGGTTCTGGGTTCGAATTTCGTGAATGTGGGATCGTTAATGCGCACTACTGAGGAGTCCCATAATAGGACGAAACGGCCGTTCAGTGCTTCTAGGTTTTCCATGGAGGTCTAGCTTCAAATAACTTATGTTTTCAACTATGAACAAGTTCAATTACTTACACCGAAATCAAGCCATCGTAACTAATTAGGACATCCTTGTAAGAAGTTCGAATGATCTCAAATGGTAGAAATTGTCTTTTATAAACGTTTATTTTCTTCACTTCAACATACTGGTATCATAATTGATGAATGCATTTCTAACTAATTTGGATGCTAAGACTATGATAACTAAATGAAATTGACATAGCTTTCTACATGTTCGAATATCAAATGATAGGTATTATAGAAGACAGTAACTTATCCTCAGTGATTTGAATGTATTCACTATATGACTTTGTAGTCAACTACGACATATCTACTATTTTTTGAGACCCATGGAGTGAAACGCTCGTTGAGTGATCTGTCTAAAAGTACGTTTCATAGCTGTCATTCGTAGCCCTATTCTATAATATTACTAACTGTCTTGTTTTCTTTACTATTTAGCCTCTATTGAACGAAAAAGAAAACATTAAATCGGGATTAATGTATCAGTTATTTGAAAACCTACTAACAGACACATCTATTTTATTAGCTGATGAATTGTACAGAGCAATAATGTCTACCGATGTACGAAGAACGACAAGTTTACTGATTGATTTCTGGGGTGATGAATTTGATCAAGTAGAAAATGCTTATAAAATATGTTAGTACATTTTAAATGCTTATTTTTTATTCCATTTCTTACCATTACATGTTGTATAAAGGTGGAAAAGAGAGCAACGATCTGGATTACGTCAGTTAGTTGAGTCAAAACCTTTAGCACCGATATTCACAAACCTATTAGAAGGAAATATTACTCCCCTTCAAGCTACTGAACTTAGTATCCAAGGGAAATTTGTGTTAGTTTCTTGATTGATAGTTACCTTGTTCAAGTCCGAACTCTAGCACTAAACTCCAGATGCATCTAGATGATTAGGGCGAAGTAAAATGAATTACATATCTTACAATTCATCACTAACTCTAACCAAAATAAATAACCATGCTTATGACAACACAGAATTGCTGACGGTTAACAATAACTAGTGTGAAATCAATAGAAATTCAGGGTTGAATGATTAGGGCAGCTTATGAATACACGTTAGGCGGACACAAACCCGTGAATTCTCATGATTCGACATCTTTCTTCATCAAATTTATTCTCGAATTTTATCAAAGTATTTTACTGTGTTTGCAGTGAAAGTTTGTAGTGACCTGATTTTCTCGACGAGAACACGATTGGTGTAACGGAAACAATTATTATTATTATAATCAAAAGTACCAGTGATTGTTCTACCGTACTAGTTTTGTTTAACTGTATCAAAATCACTTTTCGTTCGGTCGCCCTCCTTGTCCGTTCGAACGTTCTTACTCTCTGCCTTTATTGTCTGTACTCGTTGGTATGTCTCGGTATTCTTTCGATGCCACGAGATCACCAATAAATATTCTTTATCTGGACTAATTACAGTTTTCTGGTTTATGAGCTATCAAAGGAATCAAGTCGATTTCAGGCTCGTAATCTTACTGTAGTGGTGATCATAGTCAACGGAGACTCGAAGCCATCTATAAGTTCGTTCTCTGTACTGTTTGAATGTTCAACTTATATTCAGACTTAAAAGTATTAAAGAAGTAGTGCACCCTAATTATTACATTTTCATTCATTCATCAATAAATAACGTGAATTCTACAAACTCTGCTCTCTACATTGCAAATTCTGTAGAACCATTCTGGAAGTCTATAGAGAAACACTTTGGAAAATCTGTAAAATCTATTTAACATTGTGTAGTTGAAACAAGAAAAAATGAACCTAAACTAGAAGATCCAACAAAAGGTCGAGGTGTTAAACCGATAGTTAACAAAACAGCAGTTAGTGAGGTGTTCTATGACATAATGGTCGTGTTGGATCCTAAGTACGTCCAAATTTTGGGAGAACACTGAGTAACTTTTCGGTTTTTAGTATTAGTCAGACTCTTTGCATGAACAAGTGTTTATATTTCACTCAAGATGTTTAAATATTCCTAACCTTCATCGACTTTGCTTGTCGTCTTGTTATTTCATACATGAAGATTGGAGTTCGGAAGGAAACGCGTTTTCGCCTGTTATAAAAGATTCTATTCCCCAAATGCCCTGGTACGACCGAGAGTGGGTAGAGTTTGCTCTCCCTCTCCAAATGCTCTCACATGGCCACGCGTATAAAGCCTCTGTCAGGGAAGTCCTACTCACTGCCTTCTAGTGGCATTACTGTTGTTTACGAAATTGAGAAAACGGAAAGCGAATGTCCGGCGCTTTAACGGGGTTGTTGGAGAGTTGGAAAACCCTGATTCCAATATTCTTAAACTTCATTGAGTCTGCTTGTTATCTTGTTATTTCATACATACAGATTAGAGTTCGGAAGAAAATGTGCTTTCGCCTGCTAAAAAAGATTCTATTCTTAATTTTATTGTTCATTGTACAGATTATTCAAATGTGTATTTCATATTGACATTTGAAGCCATTTTAGGACAGAAAGTTATGGCAGCTACAGTTAAATAGTGTAAATTTATATTCCAGAGTTATCGTTTATGCAAACTCGGTGAGACTATGATTTATGGACGAACCATTAAGACATAAGATAACAAGTCTTTGATTTTGACGCTAAATTCATTCATCCATTTAACCAAATAGCATTTTTTCACAGTTGAAATCACAAGTCAATTGAAGCTAGACCACCATCGAAAACCTAGAAGCAATGGACGGTCGTTTCGTCCTATTATGGGACTCCTCAGCAGTGCGCGTCCACGATACCGCACTCGCGAGATTCGAACACAGGACCTACCAGTCTCGCGCGCGAGGACTTTACCTCTAGAACACTGATCCGGCATCCAACGGTGGTAATGTTCAACTTCAACCGATACGTGATTTTGAGCAACTGTTCACCAATGGTCTTTAGCGAGTTGATATCTCTACAACAGACTTGGTTGAACTCCACTGATCACTGCTTATCACTAGAATAGCGTTTTGGCACTATAGATGATGTTAGGTAGTGATAAAAACCTTAAATCTAATTCCTTAACTTAGCCATCGTGATTCTGGTTTCTCACAGTGGATTATAACCCTCACTTGGTACTAGTTATTAACTGGACACTCTCAAGGTCACTTCAACGTCGCTCAACTGTCGTTCATAAATTAAAGTTCTTCGGCAAACTCAACTTAAGCTATTAGCTAGCATCTATGCTGTTCAAAAGCATCATTAGTCGTTGCAGATACAGATCTTCTGAGAGATTTCATATAGTAGTAAACAGCCACTTGAAAATCCGTAACAATTATCATATCCTTTGTATGTACTCTCAAAGTGATCGTTAGCAATTTATACAAAAATAGTCACAAGTTCTCAACTAGCTCAGTTATAAAGTATTTTTTACTAACAATAGAGAAACTATGTTACATTACTCAGTCCATTACAAATAACAGTCTTTGTTTTAAATCCATTTAGTATTGTTTGAAGCGAAAGTTACTGCGTTCGAGTCCCAGAGTGAACATCAACTCTGAGATGCAGGTACATCTAGATGACGGGTCCCAAATAGGACGAAACGCTCGTCCTGGATCCCACTGCTAGCAACTATCCATCTTTGTTTACAAGTCTTTGTTTTAGTCTCAGAACGAAGATTTTATGGTGGCTATCCTTTACAAATGCAGAGTTTTATAAAACCTTACTTTATTATGTATTTCTAATGATTAGCTGACAACTGATGATTACACGCATATTAATCCCAGAATTTCTCTACTGGTGACAAATGTTTTCTCGGTGAAGTTATTGATTCTTGAGACGATAATGATTTTTGTACCTCGAACTATTTCTTACGATGTTGGTTTTTGTGAGCCCCCGAATGCCCTGGTACGGTCGAGAGTGGAGAGAGTCTGCTCTCTACCTCCAAATGCTCTTACATGGCCACGCGTATACAGCCTCTGTCAGGGAACTCCCACTCAGTGCCTCTCGCCACTGAGGTTCTGTTGACGAAATTGAGAGAACGAAAAGCGAATCTCCGACAGGAGCTTTAACCGGTTGGTGGACACGGAAAATCCACCTACGGGAGTCGGAAAATCCTGATTTCAAACCGATGGTGCACATAGGCTGGCTCCAGTATCCTGAGGGAACAAATGATGTATGAACCAGTTGTTGGTCACCAGCTACCATGGGACTGCATCTCCTCTCAATGCTCCACTGCCTTGTGGGTCAGACCTTTAGGTCAAAGGCTGCGAGTGTGGGCCCCTAATAAAACCACATGCTTCGGTTTGGGCACCTGGACAGCATCACATCCCTCACATAAATCGAATGAGATTTGTGCGGCGCATATGTATCTGGCGCTTCCTTGTACCAATATTTATGTGTTTAAACAAATAATAATAATCATTTTTGTGACTAATAGCAACTATGTCTAATATATCGAAATTTCAGTATTGGTTTGTGAGGATTATTATGTTTGTAATTAAGATCATGAACTGATTGATGTTAGATTCCGCTCGCGGGATCGTAGATGCGCAGTGCTGAAGAGTCTCAAATTAGAACGAGACGGCGGTTCAGTGCTTCCAAGTTTTTAATTGTGGTTTAATATCGATCGGTTCACGATCTCAATCGAAATTGAAAATTCTTTAGAAAGTTCTTATGTCAGCCTGTTGTTTGTCAAAAGATGGAATCCTCTCATCATATTTAATTTTTAATCAATCTCTTGTAACTAATCCTGTTAAGAACGTTGTTTATGAATTTTATTTTTGATTTCAGCAAAGATGTAGGACAGCAACTTGGTCAACGTCTATGTAAACTTGATCCATTTCAATTTCAAATAATGAACATGATTTATAAACGAGTATGTCTATCAATTGATACTATCAAGTTAATTTATTGATTGGTTAACATATCTACTTTTATAAATATCATTTTATTAACCTCATAGTTATTTCAAATTATGACCATCTTGACACCACTATGGGGGCTTCTTCGACACTACGGCGTGCTCGAAAAGATAGTCAATATCACACGGAACTACTATGATTGATTAAACTGCCAAAGCGTCCATGGAGGACAACTTACCGACTCAGTCGAGGTAAAGACCGGTGTTAGGCAAGGTTGCTTAATCTCACCCTTTCTCTTTCTCCTGGTGATCGACTGGATCATGAAGACGTCAACGACTGGAGGAAAGCACGGGATACAGTGGACAGGTAGGATGCAGCTAGACGATTTAGACTTCGCAGATGATCTGGCTCTTCTATCACAAACGCAATAACAAATGCAGGAGAAGACGACCAAGGTAGCAGCAGCCTCAGTAGCAGTAGGTCTCAATATAAACAAAGGGAAAAGCAAGACTCTCCGATTCAATACATCATGCATCAATCAAATTATACTTGACGGAGAAGCTTTGGAGGATGTGGAAACCTTTACATATCTGGCCAGCATCATTGGTGAACATGGCGGATCTGATGCAGATGTAAGGGCGAGGATCGGCAAAGCAAGAGAAGCATATTTACAACTGAAGAATATCTGGAACTCAAAACGATTGTCAAACAACACCAAAATCAGAATTTTCAAAACAAATGTCATGACGGTTCTACTGTATAGAGCGGAAACTTGAGGAACTACGAAGGTCATCATCCAGAAGATACAGGTGTTTATCAATAGTTGTCTACGCAAGATACTTCGGATCCGTTGATCAGACACTATCAGCAGCATTCCACTGTGGGAGACAACAAACCAGATTCCAGCGGAGGAAGAAATCAGGAAGAAGCGCTGGAAGTGGATTGTGTACACTTTGAGGGAATCATCCAATTGCGTCACGAGACAAGCCCCCACATGGAATCCTGAAGGCCAAAGGAGAAGAGGAAGACCAAAGAACACATTACGTCGAGAAATGGAGACAGACATGAGAAAAAGGAATAGAACTAGAAAAGAAGGAACCTGGACAGAGCGGTTTGGAGAATGCTGGTTTGCGGCCTATGCCCCATTGGGAGTAAAAGGTGTAAGTAAAGTAAGTAAGTATGACCATCTTGAGACAGATTCTTAATCTTTGAATCTTTTCTGATGTATTGATTTTTCTTTGTTTATTTGTTTCTTCCTATCCATATGTTGTTTCGAAGAAACCCGTTAGACAATTTGCTGAAGTTTTTGAAAGTTGGACGTCTGGTCAACTGCATAATATTTTAGTAGCAATATGCAAGTACTATCAATCTAGTATACGTTTTCTCAAGTAAATAGAAACGTTTAAATTGAATGGACCTCATTTTCAGCGTATATATCATTTACCTCATTTTGAATGCTCAAGGAAATACCTCCTGAATAACTACAGCATAATCCATGAATATCCATCTCATCCAAATAAGTTGTTAATAGGTATTTGTAAGCACGTTTAACAGTTATACTATATAGTGATATATATATGCAACTCTGCGTGGAGTTCCTCTGGAGCTACAGCCAGTTCCAATTCCAGAATTAAAAAGAAAAGGATTGAGTATGGGGTTTGCGACCCCATCCCATAGAAAACTAACTCTCTAAGAAAAAACACTATCCCAAAAATATGTATCTACTGTTATAAAAATCACGTAAGAATTAATCAAAATACATAAACTATATACTACGTAGATCATCTAATATTAACCAAAAAAATTTATTATTTATTTAAACACATAAATATTTGTACAAAGGGGGTCCACATATATATGCACCACACAAATCTCATTTGATTTATATGAGGGATGTGATACTGCCCGGGTGCCCAAACTGAAGCAGGTGGTTTTCTTAAGGAGCCACGCCCGGAGCATTCGACCTAAAGGTCTGATCACAAGGCAGTGGAGCATCGTGGAGATGCAGTTCCATGGTAGCCGGTGACCAACGATTCACTCATACTCCATTTGTTCCCTCAGGATACTGGAGCCAGCTCATGTGCATCATTGGTTTGAAATCAGGGTTTTCCAACTCCCCTAAGGTGGACTTGCAGTGTCGACCAACCCGGTTAAAGCGCCGGACATTCGCTTTTTGTCTTCTTAATTTCGTAAACAATGCCGGTGCCACGAGAAGGCAGTGAGTAGGACTTCCTCGACAGAGGCTATATACGCGTGACTATGTGAGAGCATTTGGAGAGGGAGAGTGGACTCTCCCCTCTCTCGGCCGTACCAGGACATTTAGGGGCAAAAAAGGAAAAAGATTAAAGAATAAAGTGAATAACAAAATTTTCAATTTGTGATCAGGATACAAAAAAGAGAACGATTTAGTTTCTTTTCAAGTAACAGTTTTACGAACAATTTGTAAATAAAAGTTTTGTGTTTCAATGAAAATAAAAACACGATGATGGAGAAGATTTGTAGCTCAGGTGAGTGATTTTGATGAAGACTCCGCGACCAAACTATCCCGCTCAGAGAACGAAATTCCATTTAAAAAAAACACAAAGTTTTTTTGGTAAGTTCCTGTTTATTATGGAAATGATCCAGTACAATAAAAGCTCCATTTCATTAGTCAGTCAGGTACTCAGTCAGTCAGTCATCTACAACGTAGGACCAGGCATATTTATGCATAGGTACAAGTTGCCATACCTCGTTATCACAACAAGATGAACACCGGATTCATAGAATTAGTTAATTTAGTGGTGGTAGTATATAAAAGATAGGTTGTACATAAGGATATAGTATAGGAAGGAAGAAAGTTATGAAACAATTTTGATCTCATAGTTTAAGGGAAGATAAAGAGTGTATACACCTACGCGATTGTGATCGATTCTGAGCCATGTTACCTAGAGTCTCCAATCATTGGTTACGATAGTCACGATAGTCAGGTACTAATCAACCACCACTTCCTATTTTTGATCAGGTGAGGGATATATTACTTGACGTATCTTATATAGTGTCCACATGAAATCCGTAATTTACTTGGCATAATTAAAACACGAGAATTATCTGATTTTTATTCATCTACTTAAAATCATGGTAAACAATTTTGTGGAGTTGGATACGAAGGGATCTCTTTTCAACGGTTGTACAGCTTGATAATAATTTCGTTGAAAAGAGATCTCCTAGTATCCAACTCCTGAGAAAATAACCGAAGCTCTTACAATCCATGAACTTAAACCAAAACAATTTTGTGGTTGAAAATAAACCTTAATATTTAAAACAACATCTAAGAAGTCTTCATTTTCATAAGCTTGTCTCAGCCGTCTGAGGAGATTGCTATCCGGATCTAATAGCTAGAGCTTTAAATCCTAAAAAAATATGCCCAGCCACTCCCTTACACTGGCCAACTTCAGGGTCAACTTGTCAATAATATGATGATGTAATTTGAATAATGTTCACTTATTTTATCTACACATCTTAATATTGTCATTACCATTATTATCACACTTGCTAACCTTTCTAGAGAAATTTATTCAGCATCCATCCTTATCTACTATATCTGACCTAATTCATATTATTCCATATATTACGTAATTTCTGATTTGTAATCCCATTTTTCTATCTCTCACCCCCTTGTGAACTATAAATATTCTGATCACTTATCTCACAATTTCATTTCACTTATAAACTGATCCAAGTTAACACTTTATATATTAGTCATTCCAACATTAACGATTTGATTAGATTTTATATTCAGATAGGGGTTTTGTGGAGATTTCAGTATTTTCATAGTTCAAAGCATGAGTCAATTGAAGGTAGACCATCATGGAAAACCTGGAAGCACTGGACGACCGTTTCGTCCTATTGTGAGACTCCTCAGCAGTGCGCATCCACGATTCCGCCCCGCTAGACTCGAACTCAGGACCTATCAGTGTAGCGCAACCGCTTTACTTCTGGCACCACTGAGCCGGCCGGCATCCGATGGTGTTTGTGTCCAACTTCAACCAATCCACGAAGTTGAGCAACTGCTCATCAAATGGTCTTCAGTGAGTTCCTACCTCACAACAGACGTGATTTGAACTCCACTGCTTCTCACTCCTTGGTGGTCTAGCTTCAATTGACTCATGCTTTCAACTATGAAAATACTAAATCTTCACAAAACTCGTTCTGATTGTAATTCTAGTTAAACATAAAACGTTAGGCCAGTTCAACATTCACAATTAAACGATTAGCTAATTTTCCATATTTAGTAAACACGAGGTAAGTGAACAAACTAAATCACCATTTGTCAGCAATAGCATACATCAGGTTGGTAAAGCAAATACATCTGTAGAAACCGTTTCTACGTGCTAAAGTATGTCTATGACAGTTCCTGGAATTCTTGGAACACAAAAAAATATACAAATATCATCTTGCAATTCTGCTTGGAAAATTGTATAAAGTGTAGAGTACCATAGCTTAAAAACCAATCTTGAAATGAAAGTCTTATACATTCAATTTAATAAATATCTGTTCAGTGTTTATTTTACTACTAACTGATACCGACCACATACTCAATGAGAGGTAAAAGAAAGTAAAGAAATTAATTGTGCTCAACATGGTTAACAGTGCTAAAATTGAATCCATGGTGACGAGTTTGGTATACTTCGGGTGACGTTTCTGCTACTTTTATTTTATAGTTAAGATAATGAGTCAGTTGAAGCTAGACCACCATGGAAAACCTGAAAACACTGGACGGCCGTTTCGTCCTATTATGAGAGTCCTCAGCAGTGCGCATCCACGAACCCGCACTCCAGCTTCAATTGACTCATGATTTAAACTATGAAAATACTGAAATCTCCACAAAACCCCTTCTGAACTTTTATTTTAAACAGGATGATTGATCTAGTATCATAATTATCAAATTATACTCATCGTTGGCTTGACGTTTTCTTGAGTACTGTTGTGTAGTCCAGCACAACTTCTATTTATGTATATTTAATTTCAGATAATCATTCTATTAACAAACAAATGTACTTTGCAAAGTTAATTCATGATGAGCTTCATAAAGAACTCATTGATGTTCTGGGTGTTCAACGTTTCCTACTTTTCCGTTCTGAAGTAAGTTTATACAGATTACGTAAAACATTTTCAATGTTAACATTTATTCAATTTATTGGGACGGAAGTATAAAAGTGAGAAAACTATTCGAATCTTGATAATTTGTATCTACATAGATTCACATGTCTTTCAAACCATGTGAATCATATAGTAAACACATTTTTCTGGAGTTGACAAACAATCATTTGTGCTGTAATGAATTCGACAGTCTAGAATGTAAAAAGAGAGAGAAATACCTAGTGAGCGGATTCATGTGAGCTATTGAATTTCAGATTCATGTTTCCGTGGCTTCATGTTTATGCCTTAAAACAGAGGTTTTGTTTTTGGACCCCAGTAGGTTCTTGAATGTACACTATTGAGTATTATTGTATTGAACAAGAACACAAGTGAGGACAATCGAATGCATTGAAGGACAAGCGTTACAGACTATCTCACTAAATTCTGATAACCATACAACAAGCAGTCAATTTGCAAGTTAACAACCAATTATCTCAATGTTCACTGTTCCTTCCGTAAATATCAGTTCATCTTCTTTAATTCCATTGTTCGTGCATTTTCCTACCAATCACCCTTCATTTCGGTTCTCTTCTTATTGGTCTTCTGCCAAAATACATTCTATGTCTGACCATCGCCATATACTACTTATATGGATATAAGTAGACCACACTACAGTATCATACTGGAGCGAAATACATCTGTGATGCTATCTGGTTTTCTGTAGATGTCACCTCAGATCGGTTCATGATATCAATAACAATCATAAATTATTTTTAAACTGTGATCAGCATAAATCCTTTTTCTCTCCATTGTTGACAGAAGAGCTTTATCGGCGAGACTAAACTGTACTGCCGAGACAATCAGAAACTTTCGCAGGTTTTCAAGGTCACAGCGCTAAGTTTGGTACCTGATGCTTACGTATGGTCGGTTTACAGCGGATTTTAGGGAAGACGTGATAATTCAGCATCTACAAGAGAAGTGATCATAAGATTTTGGCGCTAAATCCAATTATCCATTTGGATGAATAGAGTTTTGGCATTATAGCTGATGTCAGTTCGTGATGAAAAACCCAAGTATAATTCCTAGCCTTAACCGTGAACTGTAAATCATAATTTGAATTCTTCACACAGGTTTATAAGCCTCATTTGGTCTTAGTTATTATGTTGACACTCTCAGGATCACTCTAGCGTCGCTCAAAAGTCGTCCATAACTTATAGTCTCACTCTTAACCCTAAACCGTAAACCATACCAATATACCAACAACATAGAAGCTGTGTGGTCGAGGCTAATAGAATTTTTCAGACTTTATCATGGTTTCAGAGGTCGACTACTATGGAGCCATATGGATGTGTTCCTGTACCGTATGCACTATGATTTTAGAACTTGTGAACCCATATCTGACCTTGAGAAGTTTTTGAGTCATGTAAAAGAACAGTATCCCCTTTAATTTTTGGGTTTTGTATTATATATTTCACTGTATACCAACTGTCTTCTGATTGGCTAATATTTCTTAAGGTCATTTAAGATTCGTTCAAAGGTCGGCAGTATAGTTTAGTCTCGCCGGTTTGTCTTTTTTACATGGTCTCAATACAGAAGCTAAGTGATTCCAGTTTTCAACCTGTTAACATATCACTAATCAGTTCAAATGATGAGATTCATATGATCAATATATTGTTCTAAGCTGGTGAATAATTTTTGTCCACTGATAAATTCGATATTCTAGAACGTTAACAAATGAGATAACACAGATTTCGAACTTGGTGAGTTACTTAAACCTTTGAACTGATTATTTCTCCTACCACCTAAATATTTCGACAAGTTATCTTTTTTTGTATTTACATATCATTTATGAAGATTCTTTGCACGACCTTTTCAGTCAAGTTAGCGTCAAATCACTTAACGATGTTAAAAATTACAATCCGAGACTTCGGAATCGCTGGGAATATGCGTTGAAGAGAATAACAGTTAATCAAGTATCGATTCTCAAACTGTTATTTTTCAAATTCCCATCACTAAATGGTATAGAGGACTATCTTAAATTAATACTAAATGCAAACATGTAACGTATATGTGGTTCAAACATAATTCCAGAATCATAGTTGAATGACTTATATGACGATTATTTAGTATTGTGGTGTGGTTACTTATTTTCACATAAGTAGTATATGGTGTAAGTCAGGCATTGAATGTATTTTGGCAGATGCTCGATTACAAAAGAATAGGAACGAAGCACAATCAGTATGAAAATGCATGAATGACTGATATTTGCTGAGGGAACAGTCAAGATTGAGATAATTGATTGTTTTGCAAGTTAACTGTCAACTGTATGGTTATCAGATTTTTGTGAGACAGTCTATAATTTGTGCTTAAATACATTCGATTGTCCCCGCCTGTGTTCTCATTCACTACAGTATTGCCACATGTCTTATATGTTTGTCATCAGTAGCGATCAAGCAATAAGAAAACGTGCGGCATCAGTGTAGCCTAATTTGCAAATAGTGTTAATCAAAATCTGTATGTTTTAAGTTCCTAGACGACAGTCTCAAGTGTGTAACACACTTGAATAAATACAACTATGTTTATTTTATCGATAGTTATGTGACTCTGGTTTGCATACCATATGCACTTACTGTTTTCCTTTATGAACCACTACTTCGTTGTTACTGCCTCTAATGGTTTACTTGAAACTATACGTGGCAATCTAAATATATATGAATATAACTTTCTATCATTACTGTCTAATCAAAATGTGACTAATTTTCTTGATTAATCCTCATTAGAGTTAAACTTTCATTATTGATGTAGGAATATTTGTGACATTAGATGTGCTTCATCGCTTATTATTGATCATTGTTATTCTAAATCTACTCCATGTATATTGCAAGCTTAGAAAGAGAATATTAAAACATCAAATAGAGGAAGTTCAATACAGGAATTACTCAAAATAAAATGTCCAAGATCTGAAACATATACTACGTACGTCAAACCGAGATTCATTCTTACTTACTTACGTACGCCTGTTACCCCTCGTCGAAGAGCATAGGCCGCTCACCAGCATTGTCCATCCAACTCTGTCCTGAGCCTTCCTTTCCAGTTCTTTCCAGTTATTATTCATCCTTTTCATATCTGCTTCTATTTCCCGATGTAATGTGTTCTTCGGCCTTCCTCTTTTCCGCTTCCCTTCCAGATACCAAGTAAGGGATTGCCTTGTAATGTACATTGGTGATTGCCGTAATGTGTGTCCGATCCACTTCCAACGTCTTTTCCTAATTTCCTCATCAGTTGGAAGCTGGTTTGTCCTCTCTCACAAATAACTTATTCGAAAACATAATTAATGTTAACACTTATTCTAAATTCTGCTTTGACATTTACTTTTCTAATGAGACTATTGTAGAACGTTTTGACCAACAAACATTCCTGCAATTAAGCAGACGTCATAGTAAAAAGAAACAATTTACAAATAGGGAAACTCCGCTGAAGTTGAAAAGCCAAATGGTCTGACGAACCAAAAAATAAAATACGTGAATCCAGTGTCTACTAAGAAACTCTTATCTCGTAGAAATTTTTCAGTTAGCTAAGAAATACGATAATGTCGAATTTTAGTTGAAAATTTTGGAACTTGAATAAAATTTTTATAAGCCTATCCTCCAATTTCATGCTTTCGTGCCCGCAAGTTTTAAGAAGAGTTGTATCTCAAATTGTACTGAAATTGAGGACTAAAAATGAATACAGTCTCTTAAAGTGTCTCAATGTTTATGACCTGAAGAAATTCCAAACCTCTTTCTTGAGAAGTGCGCTGACATTCTGTGCGATCGATACAACAGCAGTTTTAACGAATCTTTTTATGCCAAAAATGTGAAGAAAGATAAAGATAATTCCGATAGCAAAGAAAGTATTTAGAGGTGAAAAAGCTAAATTGAGACAATAGCAGTAACTCATTTTTGTCTTGGTTGTTTGAATGTTCTCATTCACGTTTGGGACTGCAATTGATCAGCCTCTTATTGGCATGTGTGCATTCTATACGGATTGTCTTGATATTGCACTGGAGTGAACATCAAATCGGAGATGCAGGTACATCCAGGTGACAAGTTTTAAACAGAATGGATCGCGCATTGTGAGTTCCACTACTAGCCACCATTCATCTCTGCTTGAAATAGCAATAGATTTAATCTTCCTCAAGACTATCGGAACATTATTTGTACCAATGCTTAAGCCAGTAATAAAAGAGTTATACCTATCCATATTAAATTATTTACAAATGCAAAATACCTACTCTGAATACTGCTGTTGTTTTGCATCATAATATGATGTTCGGTTTGGAAAAGCGTATGAAGTATGTTCTATGCTCGTGTCTACACGATATCTCTTGATTTGACTTTCAAGGTGGGTCACTTCAATAAGGATAGCTGGTTAACTGGTTGACTATGTTTTTATTTCACTGGAAAAAAAAACATTATTCTATGTTCAGTGGAAAGTGTTTTTAATCAATATTTAAGGTCTGCTAGAAGGAACTGATTTTCTTCTTAACGTTTTCATGTTTTTATTTTGCATGACATACTAGTTATAGAGAACAGTTTTATCAGTTTTATGGGTGATCTCACTGTATGTGAACCAATTTCAGTCTCTTTAGGTTCTTTAGCAATGAATGAGTTTCCCTTAAATGATGTTCTTTTCCAAATAGTCTGACAGCTAATCCTTCTAAATGTCAAAGTAACAATTTATTCCTGAAACCAGAGCAAAACGTAAACAAACTATTGGAATCCGATAAAAGTTGTACTATTCCAGATCGTGTACAAAAACCGTCGAAGGTCTTTTATCTTGGTGCAATGATCCCGTCTTATCTCTCTTGGTCTTCTCATGTTTTACTGTTATCAATGAAAATTTTCCGTGTGACTTACTATATAAACGAGCTACGTGTTTTTGACATTAGTGGACATTTAGTTTTACGATTTGTAGGTTTTCGTATACTACTTATTATTCTTTAATCTTCTTCATTATTCTTTCCTTTTGAAAAAAGATTTTTATTTATTGCGCAAACTGCTGAAGGCAGCTTTCAGGGTGTGTAATAAATCTTTTGAGGTTATTATTATAGTTCTAAATAAATTTTTAAAATCATGCAAACTCCTGTCAGGTGTTGTCTAATCAGCTACTATTCATCCACTACATTCTTATCTTAATTCTTTTATATCTTCTGGTGGAACGAAACGATAATATATTAGATTCCATACACTCAAGCGAAGGTATAAAAGCCTTCAAATGCCCTGGTACGGCCAAGAGTGGTGAGAGTCCGCTCTGCCTTTCGAAATGCTCCCACATAGCCACGCGTATATAGCCTCTGCCAGCGAAGTCCTACTCACTACCTTCTAGCAACACGGGTGTTGTTTACGAAATGGAGAGGACGAACAGCGAACGGCCGGCGCTTTA
The DNA here is from genome assembly GCF_000237925.1 of Schistosoma mansoni. Classification (NCBI taxonomy): domain Eukaryota; kingdom Metazoa; phylum Platyhelminthes; class Trematoda; order Strigeidida; family Schistosomatidae; genus Schistosoma; species Schistosoma mansoni. The sequence continues at coordinate 97,456 of NW_017386049.1, forward strand.
ACCGAGTTGGTGGACACGGAAAGTCCACCTATGGGGAGATGGAAAACCCTGATTCCAAACAAATGGTGCACATGGGCTTCAATATTCTACATTTTTTTACTTCTATGGAACGAATAAGCCATCAACAGATATTCAACGACAATTTCAATGGATTTACAGTTTTCATACAATGTCCGTTTATCTACGTTTTTGGTTCAGAAGGAGTTTTGTGGCGATTTCAGTATTTTCATCCTTGAAATCATGAGTCAATTGAAGCTACACCATCATGAAAACCTGGAAGCACTGGAAGGCCATTTCGTCCTATTATGGGACTCCTCAGTAGTGCGTTTTGTCTTGTATTTTTGTTCTAACTCCATTTTAATGACAAGTATAAGTTGTATTTATGATTCTTACTTTATTATATTTCAGATAGATTTGCATACAATAGATAAGGTGTATAAAGCTAAATATGGAATATATCTGTCGGATGATGTGAAACGAATTTACTATGGTGAATATGCTGATGCTTTGTTAAAACTTTTGAAAAAAGAAGAAATCCCAGATATATATCAACATTCAATACCATTACCATTACCTCCATTACTTCACGCGATTGAACCTTGAATGATGTTCATCCTCTTTTATAACTTCGTGGACTTTTTTGAAATAAGTTGTATGTACGGACAAGTTCTTGACGTTTGTGTTGCTTACAAAATGTCAGTAGTAAAGTTATGTAAACGAATTATTCTTTTTGAAATTAACGCTTGATAATATAAAAAAATAGATACCAGTCAGTTTAAACAAATTTGTTTAAACTCTAGCGATAAAAACTCTGACCTGGATGGTTTGATCGTGGACATTTCATCGTTCTTCTGAACGACATCATCAGTGAAAACTTCAGGTGGAAGTGAAGTTTTCGAATTCCTTCACATACAGCTCACAGCTTGTCCTGTAGACCTAGGTGTTCATTGGTTTTTGTTGACCTTAAACCTGTCGTTGTTTACTTCTTTATCTTGATTGTATCTCCCATTGCTTTAGTTTCTGATTCTATGATTGTTCATAATTTAAAAAGCTATTTTTGTTTTATACTAAGAAAGATGATCTGAGGGTTCACTGTCGAGGCAATTACTTCATTACTATAAGATGTATCGTTCAATGTTTATATCGTTCATTACAATCTGCTAGTATATATCGCCAATTGTATGTGATCGTGCATATCAAGCAAAGAACAGTTCTTCACTTTGAACAAACAGAGTTTAAAAGCTGCTAGGGTAGAAACTCTACAACCATGAACTCGTTGTAGCATTTTAAAAACAAACTCTTGAATCGAAGTCTTCAGATTATCTGAAGGTAATGAAATTATTCGTGTGTTTTTGTCCGTACACGTTTCCATTATCATAAGTGAATAACGAGGTCTTCGATGACAAAATTTGCAATGACAAAGGAGTTAAACAACAAACTATCATTCATAGATGTACTAGTCACCAGAACCGATACAAAAAAACTCGAGA
>NW_017386049.1:99145-102880 GCF_000237925.1 Schistosoma mansoni
GGACGACATAGCCGTCAAGTGCTTCCAAGTTTTCAGTGGTGGCCAACATTGATTGATTCATAATTTCAATGCGATAATAAAATGAATGTAGACATTTAAGTGAATGAAATGTATTTTTCGCCATTTCTTCAACTGTTCGGAAGTAATTTCACATAGTAATTCATCGTCCTTCTGAACGACATCATCAGCACAGCACTTCGGGTAGGAGTGAAATGTTTGAATTTCTCCACATGTGGTTCACAGCCTGTCCTGTAGACTCTGAGGTGTCGTTCAGAAGGACGATGAAAGCCCCACGACCTAACCATCCAGCTCAAAGAACAAAACTCCGTCAAAACGCTTCATACACAATAGGTCACCCTCAATGGTCCTTGTAGAGCAGTCTCGAACGTCTTACCTATTAACCAGAACCATTTCCAATAACTGGCATGCTTTTGAACTGATATGGCTACTTATTTCCATTAATTCTGCACCGCTGCTGAACGAGCTTTTTCTAGATACCTCTTTTCCTTCTTCACATGCTCCAAAATGCACCTAGTAGCGACTCCTTGAAAATTGATGGATTAAACAACGTACTACCATACATCTACGATTGATGTCGTACACTTTAATTGTTCCAAAATCTAAAAAAAACTACTCTTGGTCTGAACACTCTTGTCCATATTTGTGTGAGAGACGTTATAATTTATAGTAAGTTGACGAATACTTTTCAGTGTTTTCATGTACATGAGACGAAGAAAATGTTGAAACGTTTCAATGGAGATATTCTATGAGTAAGTTAGACATGGTGAACGTTTCCATTAACGATTTCATAATTATGGGACTTTTTCAAAACGTATTCCATAAATGATTTTCTCGAAGTCATGGCATCAAAATAAACCAACTAAATGGTTTTGAATTAATTCATAGTTTAACTTCTAGGTTTCAAGTGGTTAAAGAGAATCTTCAGTACAAAAGAACTGTAAGTAAGAATATGACCAGTACACAACCAAAGTTATCTAGGAACCGTGTAAAGCTACTGAGCAGTCAAATATAATTGTGATCATTAACAACATTCACTGGCCGGATACTATCAACAACAGCCTACTGTGCGAGAGGACAAACCAGCTCCCAGCTGAAGAGGAAATTAGGGAAAGACATTGGAAGTGGATAGGACATTCTTTAGGGAAATCATCAAACTGCATCACGAGGCAATCCCTACCTTGGAATCCTGAAGGGAAGCAGAAAAGAGGAAGGCTAAAGAACACATTACGGCGGGAAATAGAAGCAGATATGTAAAGAATGAATAACAACTGTAAAGCATTGCCCAGGACAGGGTTGGATGGAGAATGCTGGTGGGCGGCCTATGCTCCTCCACGAGGGGTAAAAGACGTAAGTAAGTAAGTATCAAAGTATATGTCCACCCTTCCTAATACAACTTTTTATGCTGTGTTGATCTTAAATGAGTAATATTTCTGGAAGAAAAACATTCATTATCCGATTATAATTAATCTATATTTATCACGAGGGGTTTTGTGGAGATTTAGTGTCTTAAAAGTTGAAAGCGTGAATCAATTGAAGCTAGACAACCATGTAAAACCTAGAAGCACTGGACGGCCGTTTCGTCCTAATATGGGACTCCTCAGTACTGCGCATCCACGATCCCTCACTCGCGAGATTCGAAACCAGGACCCACCAGTCTCGAGCCAGAGTCCTTAACCAATAAACCTTTGAGCCGGCCGGCATCCAACGGTGTTATTATCTAACTTCAACTGATCCACGAAGTTAGAGCAACCGTTCAACAATTGTCTTCAGCGAGCTCCTATCTCACGAGTGCGGGATCGCGGATGCGCACTGTTGAGGAGTCCCGTAATAGAATGAAACGGCCTTCAAGTGCTTCCAGGTTTCCCATGGTGGTCTTGCTTCAATTGAATCAAGCTTTCAACTATGATAATTCATATTTGTTTGTTTGAATTGAGTGGTATACTTTTTTTCTTCACATCTGAATTTGTACTCATTTCCGACGAATGATTATTTCAATAGTTACCCAATATAAGGTAAACAATGGTCTGTACTTTGTTTATCTAGTTATAAATGATCCCACTCGAGTAAATAAACCATCCAAAATTAGAAAAGTATTTTTATTTTTTTCTCTTAATGTTTACTTAGTGAAGAAATAACAGATCAGTCTACATTTTATGTAATGAGAATCAACATAGAAATGCAGTTGCCATGGTTCCTACGATCCAGTTTGGATAATAATGATCAATACAAGATCAAGTTCATAGTAGACATGGAATTCTTTCTATTTATAAATGGTTAAAGTACAGTATAAATTGACATTCAAATTTTGAAACAAAGACTGAACATCGAAAATGATGTTAGATCTATTCAACCGTTTGTTTTACATTCTGCTTGAAATCTTACGGATGATATTTCAGGTAATTCAAATCATTATCGTTTCATTACAATATATATATGCCATACTTATAATAGCTTTTTCATATTTATATTATTTATGATAACACGAATAAGTCACCCCTCGTCGTGAAACATAGACCGCCCACCAGGATTGTCCATCGAATTCCGTCCTGAGCAATTCTTTCCAGTTCCTATTTATCCTGTCAATTTGTTATGTATAAAAGTCTACCATTGTCTTCATTGAGTTGATATCTCAAAACGGAACTGGTTGAACTCCACTGATCACTGTTGTGAGATATCAGCTCACTGATAACAAAGGTGGACATGTTGCTCAAACTTCGTGTGTTGGTTGAAGTTAGACATTAACACCGTCGGATGCCTGCCAGCTCAGTGGCGCTAGAGGTTAAGTGCTCTGGCCCGAGACTGGTAGGTCCTGTGTTCGAATCTCACTCGCAATGCGGGATCGTGGATGCGCACTGCTGAGGAGTCTCACAATAGGACGAAACGGTCGTACAGTGCTTCCAGGTTTTCCATGATGGTCTAGCTTCAATTGACTCACGATCTTAACCATATAAAATTCGTTCATTCATTTCGATAGTGTAATATAAGAAGACGAGGATTATAAGAACTATGTGATGAGATATTAGCGCAATACTTTTCGAACAATCTGATCACACATATGATATAATTGTTAAGAACATTTATATATAAAAATAAAAGGTCTCCTCTTACCTTCCTCATTTCCAGTCTAGTTGACATTTTATTTATTCCTAACAAGTATATGTGTGATCAGACTGTTCGAAAAGTATTGCGCTAATATCTCAGGACATAGTTCTGATAATCTTCGCCTTCTTATATTACACTATCGAAACTTATCAAATGGGACGAATTGCTTTAAACATTCGTTCATTCAGTCAAGGGAATCATGTGTTATAATACATAATAAGAAATTCTATGATAAAAATCATTAGGGGTTTTGTGGAGATTTCAGTATTTTTTAATAGTTGAAATCATGAGTTAATTGAGGCTAGACCATCATGGAAAACCTGGAAGCACTGGACGACCGTTTCGTCCTATTGTGAGACTCCTCAGCAGTGCGTATCCACGATCCCACCTTGCGAGCAAGATTTGAACACAGGACCTACCAGTTTCGAGCCAGAGCACTTAACCTCTAGCGCTACTGGGCCGGCAGGCATTCAACGGTGTCAATGTCTAACTTCAACCAATTCACGTAGTTTGAACAACCGTTCACCAACTGTCTTCAGTGAGTTGTTATCTCATAACGGACATGGTTGAACTCCACTGGTCACTGCTTACCACTAGAACTCTATGATAATA
>NW_017386049.1:103080-131491 GCF_000237925.1 Schistosoma mansoni
CTTCAGATTATCTGAATGTATTGAAATTATTCGTGTGTTTTTATCCGTACACGTTTCCATTATCATAAGTGAATAACGAGGTCTTCGATGACAAAATTTGCAATGACAAAGGAGTTAAACAACAAACTATCATTCATAGATGTACTAGTCACCAGAACCGATACAAAAAAAACTCGAGACTAATATACATCGGAAACCTATCTACACAGATCAACTTCTCAATTACAATAGCAACAACCAAAGAACGCGTAAAAGTAACTGTGTACAAACTTTATTCAAGAGGGCGAGAAAACGCTACAGCACACTTACCGCGCTGTGAACAAAAACAAAATATCTATCGATTATCTTTCAAAAGAATGACTACCTTTGCAATTTCACCAAAAAATACCAACAAAACGCATCAGCAGAAACGAAGTGTTACGGGAGAACTGAAGACATTTGGCTGATTAAAACCTTTTTACTGTACATCAATTTTACTGTGTTTTTGGATGTGTTTGTTTTACTTAACCTTTGTACTTGTTTGTTTATATCACTCTTTTCGGACACTTTGGTTTCTTTTGTCATTGGTTTGGTATTTGGGAGTTTTTGCTCCGGGAACCTACAAAATTGAAGGTTTGTTTTGTAATTGTTATAATTATTGTTGTTAGAACGACTTTGGTCGATTATTTGTGAATTGCGAATAAACTTGGTATCTAATTTGAAGTTTTCGTTCTCTTGCCTACTTGGGTTCGTGATTTGCGAATATCGACGGCCAGTACTTCAATAGTTGGAACGGGCAAAATTCTTAATTGGACGTAACACGAAGTCAGGTACAGAAAACTTCAAACAGATAATTCTACCATGTATAAAAGCCATATCAGAATTTCCTGAAGCCATTTGCAATAAGCGTGGTACAAAAACCAACAAAGTGATTTCAATTACTCCTGTGCAAACCGAAGGACAAAATGACAAAGAAGAAAAAGCAAACATTATCTACAAAATAAACTGTTCCAATTGTGAAAAACACTACATTGGACAAAGTGGACGCGCCCTTCATCTTCTCCTGCACGAACATCAATAAGCCGTCGAAAGCCGTTTCAACAGACTAAGTTGTATCGTGTAAACATGATCAGCGATCAACAATACAGAACTTTTTATTATTTTATTTTAATTAAACACTTAAATATTGGTACAAAGGGGCACCGAATACATATGCGCCGCACAAATCAAATGAGATTTGTGTGAGGGCTGTGATACTGCACGGGTGCCCAGAATGAAGCAGGTGGTTTTCTTACAAAACCACAACCGGAGCCTTTGACCTAAAGATCTGATCCACAAGGCAGTGGAGCATCGTAAGGAGATGCAGTCCATTGTAGCCGGTGACCAACGACGATTGGTTCTTACGCCATTTGTTCCCTCAGGATACTGAAAGCAATGTGCACCACTGGTTTGGAATGAGGGTTTTCCAACTCCCCTAGGTGGACTTCCCGTGTCCACCAACCCGGTTAAAGCGACGGACATCTCCTTTTCGTCTTCTCAATTTTTTAAACAACAGTAATGTTGCGAGAAGGCAGTGAGTAGGACTTCACTGGCAGAGGCTATATACGCGTAGTTATGTGAGAGCATTTGGAGAGGGAGAGCGGACTCTCCTCACTTTCGGCCGTACCAAGGCATTTGGGGGCACAATACAGAACTATAAAATACAATAAAAATTAGATCTCCTAAACTGAATATCATGAGTTCCTACAGAGAATAATCAAAAGCGAATGAAGAATATAAATCAGTGATACAAATGAAATAACCATATTATTAATATTTCCACATTTAGCCAATCTGAATGTCTATTTGTCTTCTTTCAATGCCCTTTATAGTTATACCTTTGCTGGATTGTCACCGTATATCGTTACATAGCACTTAACACTTGACAGAATTTCCGCTTCTAGTTACGAACTTGTTCAAGCTAACTCCACTAAAAAGTAAAGCCTATCTTGTTCATCGTATCAAGTTCACAGCCTTATCCTAGTATTTATCGTACACTTATGATTGCTCAGGAGTCATGGTTAATAAAATATCCAAGTCATGTAAGTCATATCGTGGAGGTAGATGTAACGGTTATCGCAATCATTGTTCAGTATCCAGGATACTTTTGAGAAATTCTAGCAATGTTTCGAAGTCAAAATAACATCTCATGTAAATTGAATTTATTACCGCTTTTCAACTTTTCTTTTGTATGTATCATTATACCAGTTCTCAACTGTATGACTATGAAATTTTCTTATGGTTCCTCCTGAACGTCAACTTACTAGAGTGAATTATTTTTAATAATGTTGTTCTCTCTAAATTAGATCGTTATATTTGAAGTATTAGACTGTCATTTAGGACAATATCATCATTTAATTACCGACAATTCCAGTTATGATTCTTATCTATCTACACTGAGATACTACTCTCAAATTTAAATAATTGTCCACACATTCAATAAATTATCCTATCAATCATTCAATCAGTCACTTATTTTCTTTCAAACTTTTAATACTACTCATACAAATATAAGTAGTAATATCATCAGTGTATGCAATTATACATATAAGCTAATGATTACTGTCTGCAAGCATCATAATCACTACAACGACGAAAACGTAATGTGCTTTATAACATGAGCATTATTCGAGAGAAAGTAGCGAAAGGTGAGTACTAATATTATTTCAACTGTAGTCATAATCATAAACAATATAATTGCTGAAAACATTCAACACTTGACTAAGGTTGCAATGAATGTGTGAACAATAGAACAATCATGTGTGCAACCCTTTCGATTGATCCTTTCCAATATACAAGATCACTCATTCAATTAATGTTGAACTCAATAATTTGACCTTGAAAACAATTTTTTCACGAAGTAGGTTCCATTTTTTGAACTTGGGAATAAGGGCAACTAATGGCATTTACCTTTTATGTTGATGGATTAAATGTACAATGATGAGAATGTTAGTTATCAGCGATGAAAAAGGCTTGAAACAAGTTAACGCTGAACGTCTGTGAAAACATGATCAACGATTCATTCTGTGTATAGTGTTAACTAGAGGTACTTGATGTGGAATGTCAACAAAATTCGAAATCACAATTATATGAACAAAGAATATTCTTTTCAATAATCCATAAAAAATTGGCCAAGTTTATGGCAGAGTACATCATTTAAGAAACTGTACCATGTGAATCACGGAGTGTTTGTAATAGGGTGACATAAAGTGAGATAGAACATTGGGATTACAAATCAGAAATTACGTAATATGTAGAATAATATGAATTAGGTCAGATATAGTAAATAGGGTTGGATGCTGAATAAAATTCTCTTGAAGGTTAGCAAGTGTAATAATAATAATAATAATAGTTCCAGAGTGAACATCAACTCTGAGATGCAGGCACATCCGGCTGACGAGTCCCAAATAGGACGAAACGCGCATCAGACTGGATTCCACTGCTAGCCACTATCCATTTTTGCTTATCATGCCTGTGAATTAAGGCTATATCGAGGCAATACGCACAGTATGCACGTATGGCCAATTAGAGACTGACCAGTTGCAGTTCTAAAAACATCAATGGGAAGGTTCAAAACAAACAATACTAAATGAATTTAATAATATTGACTGGTAAGATGTGTATATGAAATAAGTTTAAAATGAACATGAATTAAATTAATGTCACCATATTATAAAACTGATTATTAACAAGTTGACGCTTAAGTTAGTCAGTGTAAAAGGAGCGGCTGAACATATTTCTTTTGAATGCAAAGCTCTGGCTTTTTGATCCGAATAGTAATTGCCTCAGCCGTCTGCAGGATTCTCAGTCTGACAGAATTAGGTAGACTTCTGTTGACACGATATATTATTGTGAAAGATTGCTCGATGTGGGCTCTACGTTGCGTCTGAACTAAATGGGCTAAAATAGATCTGTTAACCGTTTCGACTACACCTTCGCCTAACCACACTGGGAGGTGCTCATGAGCCCGAGTATACAAAGACATAGAACATCTGCCTATATAATGTTAAGCGTGTATATCAGTATATTGATATATTTAGGAATTTAGCGAATGAACTGGATACAGTCGTTTCGTTGAATACTAATAGTAATAGTACATATGATGAAACATTGAATGGAATACCGATTATCATTATTAGATATAAGTAATGAAGAGTGGGAGAAGTGATAGTGTCAAACAAATACTTAAATAAGAAATAGTAATTTTTTATCGTCAATCATACAAACATCATACTAAGCTTTTTCAGAAGGGTTTTTGTAGAGATTTAGTATTTTCATGGTTGAAAGCATGAGTCAATTGCAGCTAGAACACCAAGGAAAACCTGAAAACACTGGACGGCCGTTTCGTCCTATTGTGGGACTCCTCGACTAAGTGCTCTGGTGTGAGACTGGTAGGTCCTAGGTTCGAATCTCGCGAGGAGAGATCGTGGGTGCTCACTGCTGAGGAGTCACATCATAGGACGAAACGGCCGTCCAGTGGTTCCAGGTTCTCCATGATGCTCTAGCCTCAATTCACTCATGCTTTCAACTAATCGTTTTCAGTTATGTATAGTTATTTTTAGATTATCCGGTGAAGAATATATTGTGAAATGACTTAATAGTCAACTAAATAACCAAACGTATAAAGAAGATAATATCAAAGACATTTAAAACTGTCCAATTCTCCATTATCGTACAGATGAAATAGGTATAACGTCGAAATCGTGTAGTATAAGATCTCAGTGATAAATACACTATAGATGTGAACGAGTTAGACAAAATTGATAAGTTCACTCTCAATAAACACAAGTTTATCTTGACCATTGTAACTAGTTTTCCAGAAAACAAACTAATCTTGTCTACAGCATTCAGACCAGGAACAAATAAGGAATTCACATGAGACAGAAGGTCCTGAGTCTGAGTCTTACGTGCAGGGTCGTGGATGAACACTACTGAAGAGTTTCATACTAGGACGACATAGCCGTCAAGTGCTTCCAAGTTTTCAGTGGTGGCCAACATTGATTGATTCATAATTTCAATGCGATAATAAAATGAATGTAGACATTTAAGTGAATGAAATGTATTTTTCGCCATTTCTTCAACTGTTCGGAAGTAATTTCACATAGTAATTCATCGTCCTTCTGAACGACATCATCAGCACAGCACTTCGGGTAGGAGTGAAATGTTTGAATTTCTCCACATGTGGTTCACAGCCTGTCCTGTAGACTCTGAGGTGTCGTTCAGAAGGACGATGAAAGCCCCACGACCTAACCATCCAGCTCAAAGAACAAAACTCCGTCAAAACGCTCCATACACAATAGGTCACCCTCAATGGTCCTTGTAGAGCAGTCTCGAACGTCTTACCTATTAACCAGAACCATTTCCAATAACTGGCATGCTTTTGAACTGATATGGCTACTTATTTCCATTAATTCTGCACCGCTGCTGAACGAGCTTTTTCTAGATACCTCTTTTCCTTCTTCACATGCTCCAAAATGCACCTAGTAGCGAATCCTTGAAAATTGATGGATTAAACAACGTACTACCATACATCTACGATTGATGTCGTACACTTTAATTGTTCCGAAATTTAAAAAAAATTACTCTTGGTCTGAACACTCTTGTCCATATTTGTGTGAGAGACGTTATAATTTATAGTAAGTTGACGAATACTTTTCAGTGTTTTCATGTACATGAGACGAAGAAAATGTTGAAACGTTTCAATGGAGATATTCTATGAGTAAGTTAGACATGGTGAACGTTTCCATTAACGATTTCATAATTATGGGACTTTTTCAAAACGTATTCCATAAATGATTTTCTCGAAGTCATGGCATCAAAATAAACCAACTAAATGGTTTTGAATTAATTCATAGTTTAACTTCTAGGTTTCAAGTGGTTAAAGAGAATCTTCAGTACAAAAGAACTGTAAGTAAGAATATGACCAGTACACAACCAAAGTTATCTAGGAACCGTGTAAAGCTACTGAGCAGTCAAATATAATTGTGATCATTAACAACATTCACTGGCCGGATACTATCAACAACAGCCTACTGTGCGAGAGGACAAACCAGCTCCCAGCTGAAGAGGAAATTAGGGAAAGACATTGGAAGTGGATAGGACATTCTTTAGGGAAATCATCAAACTGCATCACGAGGCAATCCCTACCTTGGAATCCTGAAGGGAAGCAGAAAAGAGGAAGGCTAAAGAACACATTACGGCGGGAAATAGAAGCAGATATGTAAAGAATGAATAACAACTGTAAAGCATTGCCCAGGACAGGGTTGGATGGAGAATGCTGGTGGGCGGCCTATGCTCCTCCACGAGGGGTAAAAGACGTAAGTAAGTAAGTATCAAAGTATATGTCCACCCTTCCTAATACAACTTTTTATGCTGTGTTGATCTTAAATGAGTAATATTTCTGGAAGAAAAACATTCATTATCCGATTATAATTAATCTATATTTATCACGAGGGGTTTTGTGGAGATTTAGTGTCTTAAAAGTTGAAAGCGTGAATCAATTGAAGCTAGACAACCATGTAAAACCTAGAAGCACTGGACGGCCGTTTCGTCCTAATATGGGACTCCTCAGTACTGCGCATCCACGATCCCTCACTCGCGAGATTCGAAACCAGGACCCACCAGTCTCGAGCCAGAGTCCTTAACCAATAAACCTTTGAGCCGGCCGGCATCCAACGGTGTTATTATCTAACTTCAACTGATCCACGAAGTTAGAGCAACCGTTCAACAATTGTCTTCAGCGAGCTCCTATCTCACGAGTGCGGGATCGCGGATGCGCACTGTTGAGGAGTCCCGTAATAGAATGAAACGGCCTTCAAGTGCTTCCAGGTTTCCCATGGTGGTCTTGCTTCAATTGAATCAAGCTTTCAACTATGATAATTCATATTTGTTTGTTTGAATTGGGTGGTATACTTTTTTTCTTCACATCTGAATTTGTACTCATTTCCGACGAATGATTATTTCAATAGTTACCCAATATAAGGTAAACAATGGTCTGTACTTTGTTTATCTAGTTATAAATGATCCCACTCGAGTAAATAAACCATCCAAAATTAGAAAAGTATTTTTATTTTTTTCTCTTAATGTTTACTTAGTGAAGAAATAACAGATCAGTCTACATTTTATATAATGAGAATCAACATAGAAATGCAGTTGCCATGGTTCCTACGATCCAGTTTGGATAATAATGATCAATACAAGATCAAGTTCATAGTAGACATGGAATTCTTTCTATTTATAAATGGTTAAAGTACAGTATAAATTGACATTCAAATTTTGAAACAAAGACTGAACATCGAAAATGATGTTAGATCTATTCAACCGTTTGTTTTACATTCTGCTTGAAATCTTACGGATGATATTTCAGGTAATTCAAATCATTATCGTTTCATTACAATATATATATGCCATACTTATAATAGCTTTTTCATATTTATATTATTTATGATAACACGAATAAGTCACCCCTCGTCGTGAAACATAGACCGCCCACCAGGATTGTCCATCGAATTCCGTCCTGAGCAATTCTTTCCAGTTCCTATTTATCCTGTCAATTTGTTATGTATAAAAGTCTACCATTGTCTTCATTGAGTTGATATCTCATAACGGAACTGGTTGAACTCCACTGATCACTGTTGTGAGATATCAGCTCACTGAAGACAAAGGTGGATGTTTTGCTCAAACTTCGTGGGTTGGTTGAAGTTAGACATTAACACCGTCGGATGCCTACCAGCTCAGTGGCGCTAGAGGTCAAGTGCTCTGGCTCGAGACTAGTAGATCCTGTGTTCGAATCTCACTCGCAATGCGGGATCGTGGATGCGAACTGTTGAGGAGTCTCACAATAAAACGAAACGGTCGTACAGTGTTTCCAGGTTTTCCATGATAGTCTAGCTTCAATTGACTCACGATCCTAACTATATAAAATTCGTTCATTCATTTCGATAGTGTAATATAAGAAGACGAGGATTATAAGAACTATGTGATGAGATATTAGCGCTATACATTTCGAACAATCTGATCACACATAATATACTTGTTAAGAACATTTATATATACAAATAAAAGATCTCCCCTTACCCCCCCATTTCCAGTCTATGATAATAATGAAGATGAAATATAACTTATTAAAATGGGTTAAGTTATATATGGATACGTGTAATCGCTAAATTGATCACTTGTCAATAACACTGTAATTCAACACGACTGAACGACTGACATGGCTTCACATCAGTTCAACTGAAATAACATTTCAAAAATAGGGTAGCAGTTGATACGTTGAAGCTTCTCCTGGTTCGTAGATTGGTGCATTCATATCAAAGAATTTAGAGCACATTTGACAAACAATAACTGATCGGAACATAAAAGAACAACGTTTTGTCAAAATTCGTATTTCGATTTTAGTTTGGACAGTTGAAGTTGACTGACTGACATTGAGATCCACATAAAACTGATCTCTTTATCTGAGATTGATAACCGCAACATTATGGTCTAATCCAATCGTTTAAATGTACAAAAACATCTCGGGAATCGGCTTCTAGAGCGTTTCATACAAAGAATTATTATTAGACCGATTGATCATGCTTTAAAATACCTATTTAGTAAAAGTCAAAGAGGGATAGATATCACGCTTGATTGATCATTGGATAGTGATCAATGTCATGTGTGTCAATTCCTTCTTAGTGCTGATCGAATGCTATCGATCAAGTTGCAATGTGGCCACTAGTCCAGGTGACTCGACACTGTGTGCACTATGTTGAGATCATTCCATAGTAACAAAACTAATAGGTCAAATGTTCTGAAATCAATACTACTTTTCCCCTAATTTCTTCTAACATTTCTTAACGACTGTATTCACAACCATTTTTTTACCTTGTCGTCTATTTACAGTTACACAATGAACCAACGTAAGTATAATCCCATCAAACGTGCCTACAATTAATCTTTATGAACAACTGAATAGACGATAACTGTAGTAATTTAATTACTGAAATGTTTTGAAAGCACAGATTTACAATTTTCAACTCTTCAATGAATGTAGCTTATCAAGGGTAAAACCGAAACCAATAATCACAATCCGAATGAGAAACTTATCAATTTAAGTGTATGTGCATTGACTTTTATTGGTTGATTGAATCTCATTATTGGTGTTAATGAATTCAATAAATCACATTGACTCTGATTGGCGGAATCGTGGATGCAGACTTCTGATAAAGCTGGTATAAGACGTAGGAAGATATCTTTGTAATGTAATTCATATGGGTAATACAATCGTGAAATAACTAGTCCGGTTGATCTAATGATTTCTCAGAGGTTCAAAGTGATATTAGAATCATCGAAAAGAAAATTTTCCACTGACTCATCTTTATTCTGTTCCAGTGACACAGTGGGTCCTTTTTCTTAGAAATCTGAAATTTCTTCACAAACGATTCTAATTTCTTTTATGTAAACGAAGATCCAATTTAAGTATAACTGCAACAAAATATTTTGTTGATTTGAATAAAGCTATGACATTCTGACTGACTTAGGAGCGTCGTGGATGTGTACATACATTGATGACTGGTAATAGAAATATACTCTACAAACTGTGTGGATATTGATCTTTCTGTCCACTCAAATACATCAGTGTCAATGATCAGTATGCTATTTGGAATAAGAAATCACACTGATCTATACAGTATACTGTCAGTGGGTGAAATCATCAAAGTTATCTTTGTGACATCAGAACTTTAGCTCGGGCGACGATTGGAACAAATGATCACAATACCTAAATACATTTGATGAGCAAAATCTATAGTTTACAATCCTATATAACAAAGATTTTCAAGAACGTTTTATACACAAACCAAACGAAATAGTGTAAGCTTTATGTGGGTGGTATTTCTCAAAGTGAAAATGTGACTAGATGGTTGAAATCAAATCGAAGTAAGTTAAACTGACCTCAAAGTGTATTGATGAACACTCGTTAGTTGAATTCACTTGGTATTGTTTGTTCAAACGCGATGGCGTTTGAAGGAAAAGGTACTGGGTTCGAGTCCCATAGTGATCATCAACTGTGAGATGGAGGTACACCTGGCCAACGAGTCTCGAATAGGACGAAACGCGCATCCTGGATTTCACTGCTAGTCACTATCTATCTTTGCTTACTATGCTTGTTAATTTAGGCCTTATTTTTTTTTCTTTCTTTCGGTTGGTATACCACGAATTTCAGTAGTACTCACTATCGAGTATTATAAATAATTATGTATTTGAAGATGCTTTTAAGTTGTTTGGTCGCACGAATAATTTCATTTTGCTTCTTTTCAGACCACAACTCATGAATTCAACAACAGATTATATCACTACTGAAGGAATCATTAGTCTGACAGAAATTGTGACTCATCCAATGCTCATTGTAGAAGATATCTATAGAATAGGAAATGAAACAAAACGTAAGCTAACCTATTAGCATTACTGAATGAGAATTAGTTTTTCTTACTCTATAGAAACCTTATAAATAAATCTATAGATCTCTGTGAATACTAATGAGTTGAGTGTATTTGTAGGGCTTGTTAGCTGAATATGCATTTGTCAAACTGGTGATGAGAGATAATTGAAAGCGTCAGTCAATTGAAGCTAGACCACCATGGAAAACCTGGAAACACTGGACGGCCGTTTCGTTCTATTGTGGGACTCCTCAGCAGTGTACATTGTGGACCATCAACGTTGATGATCTATGTCAAATGTTCGGAGGCCTACTCGAGTTTGACAGGGACGGTGTAACGAACAAGCTAACTTCGTAGTCACACCTCGCGACCAGCACCTTACGTGGATTGCCCCATCGACGTATCAAGGGACCATAGATGCTCTGAAGACTGTACAACACAAAGGACGTTATTACAGGAATATATTAGTTAAAGTAGATACAAGCGAAGTAGAACCACTGCCGCATGGGCCAGTCCATGGCGTATGATTAACTGATGCGCGTTGACTGTCCTTTATCTTGACGGGATCGATGATATGTTCGATATCTAGTGACCCAAATGCCGGATGATTTGGCTGGAGGCGAGTGACATTTCACTGGCCCTACAGCATCCACGAACCCGCACTCGCGAGATTCGAACTCAGGACCTACGAGTCTCGAGTCAGTGCTCTGAATCGATAGACCACTGAGCTGGCATCCAACAGTGTTAATGTCTAGCTTCAACTGATCCACGAAGTTGAGCAACCATTCACCAATTGTCTTCAGGGCTCTGGCTCGAGCATGGTAGGTCCTGGGTTCGAATCTCGCGAGTCCCATAATAGGACGAAACGGCCGTCCAGTGTTTCAAGGCTTGCCATGGTGGTATAGCTTCAATTGACTCACGCTTTCAACTATGAAAAGTACTAAATCTCCACATAAACCCTTCTGATGATAGATAACTGAATGAATGAACACATGCTACTTTTATTATTTTGATTCTTGTAGAAACCACATTAAAGATAATTCAGGTAAACTAAATTGTAATTATCCGGTTTTAATATGTTACATGTATAATTATCTAAAACACTAACATTAGTGGGAAATCCAGTTCCATGGACAACAATACAGGGCAACTATCATCAACAAGCCGGACTGTTTTGTTTAACAATTTACAAAGCTTATCTTTGAGAGTTGAAGTTCTGTTGTTGGTCGATCTTTGTGAGTGAAACAAAAATGTTGAATGAATTTAATTTTATATTATGATAGTGATTGACGAATCAATAACCTGACTTAAGCATGTGCTATTGCAGGAATAATGTTCAACGTAACATTTACTGAAAACAAGCATAGATACGGAGTGATAAGCGAATATGCCCCGTTGCTAATTTCTATGCTGAGCAATACGACAGTTCTTCTTCTCTTATCTGTTGAAGCTTTATAGAATGTAAACAAAATACAAGGGTGTTCAATTTCATTTGGTAATAGAGATGGGGCTGTAAACTGATCAAAGTTTGTGTACTTGTCCAATTGAATCCAAACGCTTATTTCATTAATTCATAGCACTTATTGGTGAATAAAGTTGAAGACTCAGTAGTTAAGATTATCGATTGGGTGCTTACCTACTTACTTATTTACGCCTGTTACACCCAATGGAGCCTATGCCGTCGATCAACATTCTCCAACTCACTCTGTCCCGGGCCTTCCTTTCTAGTTCTATCCAATTGTTGTTCATTCTCATTATGTCTGTCTCAATTTCTCAGAGTAATTTATTCTTTGATCTTCTTCTCCTCTTTTGGCCCTGAGGATTCTATGTGAGGGCTTGCCCAGTGACATAATGTTCTGTTTTCCTCCGGAATCTGGTTTGTTCTCTCTCAATTTAGGTTGTTGCTGACAGTATCTGGTCAACGGATCCGAAGTGTTTTGCAAGAGTGTTCAATTTCATTTGGTAATAGTGAGGTGGGGTTGTAAACTGATCAAAGTTTGTGTATTTTTCCAATTGAATCCAAACGCCTATTTCATTAATTCATAGTACGTATTGGTAAATAAAGTTGAAGTATCAGTAGTTAAGATCATCGACCAGGAGCTTAGTTCAGTTTTAGTTTGGTTAACGTCATTCATCAGTTTATGTGATTATTATATTATCGATGAACCATTTACCCAGTGAATTCATACATTGATTTATATTTTTTCTTACAGTCATATGATAAACAAATGTAAGTGTAACTATTTTTTTCTTGAAGAATATTGATGTTCCGTCAATTGAATAATGATTATTGTGTGTGACATCCAGATTCTTGAATTATATTGAGATGACAAGCAGATATCTGACAGACAACAAGTGTAGTAATGAAACCACTAAGATGCCATTTTGTCTTACTAAAAGAACTTCTCAGCTGAATGTATCGACAATCGTGAAAAATAAGAGATCTGAACTGAAGACATTCGATCTGGAATGAGAACGTATTGCCACTGTACCACCTGACAAGTTTTCCATGGTATACATGTCTTAATAGCACCAATCCAATATATTGTGTGACCATCTTTTATTGTATTCTGTGTGTAGATTTCTTTTTGCCAACAAACTCGTGGTCTCAGCAGAATCCGAATTTCATCACATCAGCACATTGATACACATGATTTATTTGCTAGTGACAAACATTGGAAGCGAATTTCTAGAATTGTGGTGATAATTCGTGGTTATAGAGTCTGGTGATTTTATAGGTATGAGAAAAATATCCGTCGACACTAATGAGATATGATTAGTGAGTATCATGTATTGACTGCAGTTACACTGTAACATCAAGGGATGTTGGCTTAATTGACTGGAGGCTAAGCATTCACATTCCAGATCGGAGATCATCACTTTAACTCTGATTGAATCGTGGATACACATCTCTGAGCATTTTGTTGTTAGAATGAAGCAGCTTCCTCTTACTCTCGCTTTTTCAGTTGTTTTCCTAGAGAAGTGTGTTTGTGATCATAATATATTTAAAAAGCTACTGAACTCTTTATATTGCCCTCCATATTCCTACTCACTTTCAACTGCTTCCATCATTTTAATATGTAACTCTGTAATCTGTCTTTATACAGACATAAGAGGTTGTTTGGTGCTTTCATTCACGCTATAAGGATTGCGCAGATTCATTACACAGATTCCTTACAGTTTTTAAATGTCGAATAAACGAAGACCAGATATAAGAATACTTGACTCAAGATCCACAGCACAGTATGTTATAGATATAACCTACTATCATTGAAGTAACTATTTCTATGAATTTAATGTTCATCTTGTTGTGCTAATGAGGTATGGCAACTTAGACCAATGCATATATGTGCTTGATCCTACGTTGTAGCTAACTGACAGATTACTTACAAGCTGGAGAAACTTTCAAAAAACTCACAAACTATGAATTTTATTGACGACATCACTTTCTTATGTGCAGTAAATGTGTCTGATAGGATAATTAAGGGATCATGAACAAAACCAACGAAGAGTACACGAAATTACACAAGCGCAAACCTAAATTAAACATCGTAAATGTTTTTTACACTGTAATTTATATCGTACGGTAGATAGTATGAAGACGTAAGATAGTTTCTTCATCAACATTTATACACTGTACTTTGATTAACAGTCAAGCTTAGTTCCAACACGACATGTTATCAGACGTCTTGAAACTTTCACTTTTCATCAACTTATTTCTTTCACTGAACGTCAGCTCAAATTCACCACAAGTTCATAACATTTGGCACATATGGATTCATATGAATTCATTGTTACAACTAATTTGCTTCCATATATAATCCATTTCTGTGTATTCTTTCAGACCAACATTTATTCGTTCACCATTAAATCATATTGATTTACAAGGAAATGTTTATCAGCCAAAAATAGTCCCCAGTAACAAATTTTGTGCTTCTAATGATGTCCACAATATAAGAAATCAAATTAAAAGTAAGTTTAGTTTTTAAAGTTTCTAATAAAATGATTCTCTATCCATCACAACTGATTGATCACTGGGTGGTGACCAATGTCATGCGTGTAAAGTCCTTCTTAGTGCTGATCGAATGCTACCGATCAAGTTGCAATGTCGCCACTAGTCTAGGTGACTCGACACTGCGTGCACTATGTTGAGATATGATGGTGCTTGGAGGTGGTCAACAGGAAACCCTGGACCCGGGTTTAGTGCTACTTGACACTTGTCAGCAAGGTGTACCTGTAAACTTGAGGGAACTGATGCTGCCTGATGGATTCTGTCCCGTGTCACTCAGCTTCACAGTCACTCTATCCATATTTATACTCTATTAGTATGATAGTAAAAATGTTTCAAACTAGTGATTTCATATAAAACTTGGTTGAGAGGCTTTTCTGTGGAGATTTCAAGTAATTTTTATTTATAGTTGAAATCATGAGTTAATTGAAGCTAGACCACCGTGGAAATCCTAAAAACACTGGTCGGCCGTTTCGCTCTGTTATGAGACTCCTCAGCAGTGCTCATCCACGATCCCGCACTTGCGAGATTCGAACCCATGACCTACCAGTCTCGCGCAAGAGCACTTAACGGATAGATCACTGAGCCGGCCGTCATCCAACGGTATTAATGTCTAACTTCAACTAATCCACCAAGTTGAGCAACCATTTCACCAATTGTCTTCAGTGAGTTGATATCTCACAACAGACCTGGTTGAACTCCACTGGTCAATGCTTCTCACTAGAACTCCAGGAAATACCTCATGGAGTCAGTCACTAATGAGCATATGATCGGTCAAGTGCTCCGGCGCGAGACCGGTATGTCCTGGGTTCGAATCTCGCGAGGCCGGATCGTGGATGCGTACTGCTGAGGAGTCCCACAGTAAGACCAAACGGCTGTCCAGTGTGTTCAGGTTTTCCACGGTGGTCTAGATTTAATTGACTCATGATGTCAACTATATATAAAACTTGATTAAGCCAAAAACAGAAGGATTAAATATCTAAAGCAATTAGTTCAATTGATAAATTTCCATAGTGCATTATCAGAAGACGAAGATTATCAGAACTATGTGATGAGATATTAACGCAATACATTTTGAACAATCCGATCACATGCTATCGAGATTGAATATTGCTAATTAGAGAATAGTGAATTATTGACCGGACCAATGACGCATAAAATCTATACAAACAATCTAGAGTCTTTGTCGGTTCTTCTCCCTGCCTAACCCTGCCTATTAAGTCCAGAACATCAATCTCAGACTCAACGATACGATACATGTATTTCAAGCTTATTGGGTTTACGTACAAACAAAAATGACAACATCGCACTATAAAATAGAAAATGACATTTGTACAAGATGTAGCCAAAAGTGGCTGTGAATGTAAGAGGATGTAATTAATAGACTAGGCATAACTGAAGAACGGCAAAGCGTATAATGATAACACATGAGTGAAAATAAAGCTTATAATAAGAGGAACATGAATATCTATCGTTTAGTTAATTAATCATTATACAATAGAAATATATAATAATAATAATAATAATAATAATATATTCTGAAAATAATATTTACAGAATTCACACCAGTTTACAGGCATGATCAGATTGTTATAAAAATCAACATTTAATGTAGAGAACAAACATGAATTATAAGAAAGTTTTATGTTTGCTGGTTTAGTAATTGATAAACAGTTTAAATATGGCATATATCATGGCAAGCCAATGCAACACCAGGGAACTTGTCATTTTTTCATCAAGTGGATAGCCTGATGATTGACCAACATTGTTCTGTAAGGTTATTACCAGTGCCAGAGCGAGTTATTATTAATTATCTACAACTAGAGAAAGTAAGATTAAAGCAAAGAGCACGGAACAACAAAACAACGATAGCAAGTAAGAGGTTAAACATTTAAAGTTCCTATAATCTCACTTGTGGAGTAAGATACACTTGCAGGCGCTAGAGCATTTAATGCATTTTCAGAGGAGCAAAAAGCATTAATTGAGCGAACAAACAATGGGAGACAGTTTAACATACGGATAGATTGGGGTAAATTATTCCAGAGTCTAGAAAACTTACAGGTAAAGTAATTCATATAGAGAGAAGATCTAGAATATGTTTGTTTCGCTAAAGACAAGGAGTTACGAATGTCGTAATGTGGGGCTTTAGCATATTGAATCGCCTGACTGGATGTGAAGGAGAGTTTGTTAAGTATTTTGAAAAAGAAGATAAGGTTAAGTTTGAGTCTCCTCATCCATAAAGAGTCAAGCCCTAGTTTACTACACCTCGAATTATATGTCAAGACACTATCAGGTCCAAGAGTACGAAATGTAAATCGTCTCTGTACTGATTCCAGTCTTAATTTATCCTTTATGCGCGTGCTACTAAGGAGAAACGCGCAGTATTCGAGGAGTGGTCGAACACAGACTTTGTACATTGGAATACGAGATTCGCTGTTATGAAGGTTTCGAGTTATGAAACCTATAAGGCGTTGAGACTTGGACGTTTGTTTCATTACCTGTTCAGTAAACGACAAGTCATCGGAGTACCTAAGTCCTATATCATCTACTGTGTGTAACCTAGATAACATTTCCCCATTTATGGTAAGATTAAGGTTGAGTGATGTATCACCGAAGCATAGCCAACCACATTTAGCTGTATTGAGCTCCAGCTACCATTTTGAGCACCACTGTGCTACCTTGTTAAGCTCCGTGCTGATGCAATTTCGAATATTGCTCAGCTCATGTGGAGAAAATGAGTACACCACCTTAAGATCGTCTGCAAACAAAAGGGACTTACCCACACTAAAACACTCACAAATATCATTAATGAAAACTAAAAAGAGCAAAGGACCTAAGACACTACCCTGAATTACCCCACTTCTAACAGGGACTGCGTTCGACAATGAAGAGTTGATTTTAACTATTTGATGTCGATTGCTGAGGAAGGAATCAAACCAGGCTAGTAACGGGTTTTCGACCCCATAAGATGCGAGTTTACCTATGAGAAGTTGGTGGTTGACCATGTGGAAGGCCTTAGAAATGTCCAGGTATAGCACTAATACTAGATATCCTTGGCTACGAAGCGAATAGACTAAATTAAAGAAGTCAAAATGACATGTCATACAGGATCGATTTTTAAGAAATCCATGTTGCGAATCATCAATAAATTGTTCAGTCAATAAATAGTTGGATAGTTCGTCACTAATAATTTTTTCCATAATCCTAGAGATAACTGGAGTAATATTTATTGGCCGATAGTTGTTCATGTCAGTCTTATCTCCGGATTTGTAACGTGGTATGATGTACGCGGTTTTCCAACGGTCAGGATAAGAGCCTGATTCCATAGAGAGGGTAAACAGTTTAAGGAGAAGAAGTTGGATATCTGGACCACCATATTTGTAGAGAAATGATGAAATCCCGTCTGCACCGTGACCTTTCGAAACCTTGAGCTTATTTATAACCTTACTAATTTTCAGACATGTGAAGGAGATAGATTTAATTGAGCTACCAGTCAAGCATATAACTCTAGAAACAGAGCCATTTATGGATTCTTTGTCATTTGCAAAATTACCACTGAAAAGGTCTGCTATAGTTTTTGGGTCATATATAAAACTATTATTATGCAGGATGCATGGTATATCAATCTTTTGAGTTGATTTAGCACGTTTATTGTAAAGGTGGATTAGGTTTTGCACTTTTGAGCTAGTACGTAGTGCTAATAGCTCTTCATTGATGGCTTTTAACCTATGTTTCTCTTTAATTTGGTTAAAAATTATTGTTATTTGTGTGACTGCCGTGAAGTCGTTATATTTAAAATAACGTTTCTTTAGGCGTCTTAGTTTATTACGATATTTAGCTGGTATATATAATTCGTAATGTTTACTAATCCTGTAAGTCTTAATTGGTGCACAGCAGTCTAGACAAGAGTTAACAATGAAATAGAATATATTGATGGCATCTGTCAGACTATTACATGAGAAAAATTCATCCCAGTCTGACAGTTTGATCAGTGAGCGCAAGAGGTCCCAGTCTGTATGCTTATAGTCTCTATAATTGCAGGTTCTTTGAATTGGTCGGTTGTAGGAGGGATAGATGGGGAGAGCACAAGTTACTATCCTATGATCATATGCATCGTATTGGTCCATAAACTGTTCTCAAAAGTTACCATTCATTATTGTCGTCGAGATATAACACATATCTTCACTTAATATTGTTTGTTTGAATCTTTCCATTGATGTGTTAGGACTGCAACTGGTCAGTCTCTAATTGGCATATGTACATACTAAATTCACAAGCATGGTAAGCAAAGATGGATAGTGGCTAGTAGTGGAATCCAGGACGAGCGTTTCGTCCTATTTGGGACTCGTCAGCTGGATCTACCTGCATCTTACAGTTGATGTTAATTCTGGGACTCGAACCCAGTACCTTTCACTTCAACTCTGAGATGCAGGTACATCCAGCTGACGAGCCCCAAATAGGATGAAACGCGCGTCCTGAATTCCACTGCCAGCCACTATCCATCTTTGCTTATAACACATCTCTGTTATAAATGTTTAAGAGGGAGTATGAACAACGTTACCTAAACGTGTTTTGGTGATCCACTCCTACCTAATGACAGTTGTGTTCAGCTAATAGATCTACTTCAAGTCGATTCTTTTTTGATGCGTTTGTAGAACAAAACTATGAACGGGTTTTACAAATTTTATTGACACGAACAAATGCTCAACGTCAACATATTGTTCATTATTACAAAACTTTTGAAATGGTATGTTTTGGAATAATTATCAACCCTTTATTAATATATTTTGTACTGACACTTCCTTTCTGTGTATGTCATTTATTATTTATTTATTTAAACACATAAATATTGGTACAAAGGGGAACCAGATATATATGCACCACTCAAGTATCATTTGATTTGTGTGAGGGCTGTGATGCTACCCGGGTGGCCAAACCCAAGCAGGTGGTTTTCTTGAAGGGTCAAATCCGGAGCTTTTGACCTAAAGGTCTGATCCACAAGGCAGTGGAGCATCTTAAGGAGATGCAGTCACATGGCAACTGGTGACCAACGATTGATGCAAACGTCATTTGTTCCCTCAAGAAACTGGAGCCCATATACACCATTAGTTTGGAATCGGGGTTTTCCATGTCCACAAATCCGTTTAAAGCGCCGGAAATTCGCTTTTCGTCCTCTCAATTTTGTAAACAACAGTAATACCACGAGAAGGCAGTGAGTAGGACTTCCCTGGCAGAGGCTATATACGCGTCGCTATGTGAGAGCATTTCGAGAGTGAGAGCGGACTCTCCCCACTCTCGACCGTACCAGGGCATTCGGGGGCCTCATAAGAAATGTGGTACTATTCACTCACACGTTTTATGACCTCATTTTGTGAGTAGCATGGTTTTCGAAAGTTTATATCCTCATATTATTCAAGGTTAATATACATCTTTGATGGAATTTATTTTAAACGTAATGGCGATATTTAAACTTTAATATTCGTAAACACACTATACCTTCTATTTGTATCATAGAGTTTCATAACAAGAAGGATATCTGATGCATAATAAACACGGATTACAATTTATACGAATATTCATCAAGTTTCGAACGAATAGCTTGACAAAAATTGGCCGCCGAGTATACAGAAGTCATTATATGTGAAAAAATTATTTGAAATAGTCTCAGCGATTGAAATTTAAATAATTCCAATGTTTCGTCCAGCTCAGTTGTCTGGAATTCTTCAGGGTAATAATCAAAATCAAAATCATCAAAGAAATATATAGTTGAAAGCATGAGTTAGTTGAAGCTAGACCACCAAGGAAAACACTGGACGGCCGTTTCGTCCTATTGTGGGACTCCACAGCAGTGCGTGTCCACGATCTCACCTTGCGAGTTCTGAACGCAGGATCTGCCAGTCTCGCGCCAGAGCACTTAACCGATAGTCAATCTTTCTTTATGAGTGTTGAAAACTTTCTGAAGTATTTTGGCCCGTTCAAAAAAAATCATGTATCCCGTTTCTAAAGCATGTAACGCTATCGCAGACTTATTCTTAAGTTTCCTTATTGCAACACCGAATATCATACATTAATAACTTATCTTACATATACATACACACACACAATTCATCCAGTTTCCTTTTATTTCACATCGTTGAACTTTTCACTTGATTCTCATTCAACTGACTCATATTATCTTTCATAGTTGAAATCATGAGTCAATTGAAGCTAGACCACCACTGAAAACCTGGAAGCACTGGACGGTCGTTTCGTCCAATTATGGAACTCCTCAGCAGCGCGTATACACGATCTTGCACTCGCACTCGAGACTGATAGGTCCTGAGTTTGAATCTCGCTAGGCGGGGTCGTGGATGCGCAATGCTGAGGAGTCCCATAATTGGACGAAATGACCGTCCAGTGCTTCCAGGTTTCCCCTGATGGTCTAGCTTCAGTTGACTCAAACTCTCAACTATGAAAATACAGAAATCTCCACAAAACTCCTTCTGATAATTCTTCACTTTACTTTTGTTTCCTTTATTCTTTAGTCATTAATAAAAGAAATGGAAAACATTAAACCGAATAATTTGAAGCTATTAATTGAAGATCTATTGACAGATATATCAATTTTATTCGCAGAAGAATTGTATAAAGCAATATCTACCTCGAATATACAAATAACAACCAGTTTATTGATTGATTTGTGGGGTGATGAATTCGATCAAGTGAAAAATGTTTATAAATTATGTTAGTAATACTATAAATATGATAGTAATATTTATGTAATGCTTAGTAACAATGAAATCTATGACATAATGCTTATCATTTTTGGTACATCTTAGCTAGATAGACTATGATTTCCAATGCTGAAATTCATAAAGATCCTGGAGTGGAGCTTCAAGTGAATAAACTACTTTGCTTCGTGAGTCCAGAGTATAAACAAGAGACAGAAACAAGTTCGAATTTATGATATTCTTGTGTTGATTGATTTGCTTTGTACGTGTCTGTACATATTTCATTTTACTTGCTGAAACTTGTTTTTAGATCTGAAGTATGACCTCACTTCTTTAGACCATTATAGTTTAGATTGTTCAATCACTGAAAGCTGCGAATTATTAGATGTTCGTTACAGTGTGCAACTGTTTTTGCTTTGTATTCTTGAAACCTGATAAGATGGAATAGATAACTGAAGTGTGTCAACGCGATATCCAATTACCTACTGAGTCCAGATAGCCACTCGCTTGCTGAACAACTACTTTTTTTAATCAATTTATAATTGTTTTAATCAAAACGTTTTTCATAATTTGACTGCAGTTGGACTAGTTACTGGTCATCTGACCTCAGCGAATATGAGTGTAACGCGTTATCTTTTGAAGCCAAAGGTACAAGTCGCAGAGCGGGCTTACATATCTAGGTACACTCAACTGACGAGTCCTAAGAAGGTTGGTGTACTTCTGAATGGTATCGGCATTCAAAACACAGAAATTTTAGATTTAACTGAACAAAATATAGTTTTCATTTGCCATTAATGTTTTGAAACCAAAAAATTCACGAGTGACAGTTCGAAATCTTCGGTTTTAGCTGATTTGTCACCTGCTGTTCGATGAATACCCTTCTAGTTTAAGCATTTGCCAAAAAATTTCTTTGAATCATAATGAAAATTTTGCCACTTCAGGTTACATTTGGAACAACTAATGACTAACATGGTACTCACTTAGTTCTACTGTAGTCAACAGGAACACAATTGGGGACACAATTTACAGACTATGTCACTAAAATCTGATAGGCATACGGTAAATAGTTAATTTGCAAACTACCAATCACTCGTCTCAATCTTGGCTGTTCCTTCTATGCCTGACCATCATCATATACTACTTATGTGGATATAAGTAACCCACACTACACTACAAATTTTCTTTCATTTATTTGATAATCATAGTTCAATATAATGTCGTTTCCCTAAAAATCAAATTTCTTTGTTACGTAAGAGCACATGGTAACGAAACCAAGAATAGACTGTCTAATTTTATTGTTTGACTGATAAACAACCCTATGCTGAATCGTAAATGAGACTAATTCTACGGTATACCTGGCAATTATAGTTACTTTTAGATAATGTTTGACAGGAGTTCCTCTTCTGTTTATATGGCCGATACATTATAGATTAGTGGTAATTTCATCACGACACAAGGAATTTCGACAGATTTTAGGAATTGAATCAAGAAAGGAAGTTTAAATAGTTGAAATCACGAGTGAATCGAAACTAGACTACCATGAAAAACCTAGAAGCACTTCCAGAAACCCCCCCTAAACATTATCGTTCAGGAAGAACGGAAACGTAAAGAAGATAACATTCTGTTTTGCACTGCTATTTCAATATTTCAATTCATACTTGATAAACGATCTTTTAACCCTAAAGATTCAAATGAATCAATCTGGAAGAGTATAGAAGAAAGATTTGGAAAACCGACAGAAGATTTTCTACAATGTGTAGTTGAAACAAGAAAAGTTAAAATTAAACAAGAAACAAACGAAGATACATTTGGTAAACCGATAGTTAACATGAGTGAAGTGAATAAAACTTTTCATTATTTATTGAAACAGAAGAATTCAACGTAAGTTCGTTCTTGTTCCATCTTGTTAAAGCAATGCTTTCACTCTACCAGTTATTTAGTTATCAGAAGGGATTTTGTGGAGATTTAAGTATTTTCATTGTTGAAAGCATGAGTCAATTGAAGCTAGACCACCAAGGGAAACCTGGAACCACTGGACGGCCGTTTCGTCCTATTGTGGAACTCTTCAGGAGTGCGCATCTATGACCTCGCCCCATGAGATTTGAACCCAGGACCTACCAGTCTTGCTCAAGAGCACTTAACCGATAGACCTCTGAGCCGGCATCCAGCGGTGTTAATGTCTAACTTCAAGCAATCGACGAAGTTGAGCGACCGTTCACCAATTGTCTTCAGTGAGTTCCTACCTCACAACAGACGTAGTAGAAAGTTGGTCAATAAATAAGTACTTTGTACATTATAATCAGTCCCTGAAATCCCACAATAAACTCTTTCCGTTACATATTGCACAGATATAATATTCATTTACATATAAAGTTGTTATTCCTTGAAATGATCTCATGACTATGATTTACATTTGCTTTTCGTATGAATAAATCAGAAACGTCTAGGATGAATGACTCACGTTTATTTTGACTTGGCTACAAAGTTACTTCCATATGGATATAGCCTCTGCCAGGGAATTTTTACTCACTGCCCTTTCGTGGCGGGGGTGTTATTTGCGAAATTGAGAGAACGAAAAGCGAGTCTCCGGCGCATTCACCAGGTTGGTGGACACGGTGAGTCCACCTAGGGGAGTTGGAAAACCCTGATTCCAAACCAATGGTGCACATAGGCTGGCTCCAGTATCCTGAGGGAACAAATGGCGTATGAACCAATTGTTGGTCACCGTCTACCATGGGACTGCATCTTCTCACAGTGCTCCACTTCCTTGTGGATCAGACCTTTAGGTCAAAGGATCACGGTGTAGTAGTTCGTGACACGATACAATAAATTTTAGCTCTGCTTTAATCAGATTAGTCACACTGAACGTATCTTAGAAATTCGTTGATCCAGAAGTCTAATCAACCATATCAACTATGCAACTGTATGACTAAATCTACTGTGATCCAACTACTGTCAGTATGGCTGGATTACCACATAAAGAATGTATATTTTAAGTGCATAATCCCTGTATCTCAATGTGAACGTCTTGGATATGTAATTGACAACAAAACTTTCTGTACAATCGCTAGATGCCTAACTCAGTAACACATTTTAGGAAATCGATGGTAAATTCTCTTAAATTATCTGTCAGAAAGCCTGATGAATACAACTGAAATAAATATATGGCTTCCTTAAATGAATACAATCAACTACTAGAGATGTCGACATGAAAATGCGGTAAATTTGAACAGACCTAAAAGGCTAAGTTGTAAATATTCCGTAGCCGACAATGTAAAGTCTTCTTTTCGAACTGTCAGAATACTGTAAATACATTAAACCAATGAATGCCAAGATACACGTAACATGTGAGTAAAAGTCTACAATTCTCTAATCCCTAATATGCATCGTTGTTAATCGATAAAAGAAGATCAGTGAATTCCTTCTGAATTCAAATTTTTATCACTAATCAGGTACGTTTTCCGTCATGAAGTCGTTAACACACAGGACAATAATCTTCGTAGTCATCGTCATCTTAGTTCGATAGTTACTTACTTACTTAAGCCTGTTACCCCACGTGGAGGAACATAGGCCGCTCACCAGCATTCTTCATCCAACCCTGTCCTGAACAATCCTTTCCAGTTCGTTCCAGTTGTAATTCATCATTTTCATATCTGCTTCTATTTCCTGGCGTAATGTGTTCTTTGGCCTTCCGCCTTTCTGCTTCCCTTCCGGATTGAAAGTTAGGTATTGCCTTGTAATGCACATTGGTGATTTCCTTAATGTATTAGTTTAATAACATACACTTAAACCTCTAAGTTAAACTAAGATGTACCTGATAGACTTTACTGCATTTGCAAATTCCAGAATTATAGTTACATTCCTAATTAGTTTTATAACAACTCACTTTTCTGATTTAAAACATTGACTTTCTAACTTTATCATGAATTTTTATTGGTTTTAGGAATATTACTGAACAACAATTGAGTAATCTTCTTTGTAAACTTAATCCATTTCAATTAGAAGCATTAGATATGATGTATCAACAAGTAAGTATATCAACTGATACTACTGGCTATTTCTATATCAGTTCCAGTCTCACCTTCAGTTTGAAAAGGCAGGAGGTTTGATGGCCCGTGTTAGTCCTGGCAATGATAGTCTCTCAGTTGATCCAACTTTCTATTGAAAGAGTTGACGGATGGAGCCTCAATCACGTGCTGAGTAAATGAATTCCACTCGTTGATGATACGATGGGAAAGTCGATAGTCAGCTAATAAGTAATTTGTTCTGGACTTGTGAACTATTTTGGAATGTCCTCGTAGATTTCCTGTTTTGAAAGACAAGAAAAATGATGGCATATCAGGTGCAAATTTTTCACTAAGCATTTTGAAAACTGTAATCAAGTCGCCTCTGATTCTTCGATATGACAGCGGGAATAGGTTTAGCTTGGTCAGTCTAGTATCATACGGAAGCTTCGCTATTCTGGGAATCAACTTAGTTGCCGTTCTCTGAACTCTTTACAAGAGCTCACTGTCTTTATTTAGGCAGGGGCTAGCCGCTTGTATGCAGTACTCAAGTTTAGGATGCACGAACACTGTATAGGAAGTCAAAAACGTTTTAGCGTCGATATGACTAAAAGCCCTGAGTATGGACCATAAAGTTCTAAAACCTTCGGCGGCTATTGCTCGGCAGTGTGTAGTAGTCTTTAATTCTTGGCGAACAATGACTTCTAAGTTATTGTGTGTCTGGACAATAGGTAGCTCAGTGTTATTCATTTATATTGGAAGCATCAATGATGACTGCTTTTCTGAATGATCGTATATGTGAAGTTTGCACTGAATAGTTGAAAAGAGTATGAAATAATTTTTATTATTTGTAGTTACTATTGTTACTATTACTATCATTACTAATAATAGTTTTATCCAATATTATATTTTTTGAGCAATATAGAATTTTATATAGTTGTGATCATGAGTCGATCGAAGGTAAACCATCAGGGAAAACCTGGAACCACTGGACGGCCGTTTCGTTCTATTGTGAGACTCCTCACCAGTGCGCATCCTTGATCCTGCCCCGCGTGATTCGAACCCAGGACCTACCAGTCTCGCCGTTCAGTGGTTCCAGGTTTTTCATGGTGGTCTAGCTTCAATTGACTCAGGATCTCAACTATATAAAATTACTAAAATCTCCACAAAACCCCTTTCTGACAATATAGAATTCTCAGCACAAAGTATTTCAACAAGTTTCCTTTCGTTATTCCTCCATCTATTCTGACGATAAATATTGAGTGGTCACTAGCTAGAGGTTAACACTTCAAGAATCGACATCTGAACAATGATCATTCTTTTCAATGCATATTGACATTCACTATAATGTCTATGATTGCACTTTTTTGTAAGTTTTACAGAGAAAGATCGTCACTTTTTCATAAACGCGCAAAATACAGGTAACTTGTCGAGATGTTTTATAGAGTTGAAAACATGAGTCAGTTGAAGCTAGACCACTATGGCAAATCTGAAAGCACTGGACGGCCGTTTCGTTCTATTATGGAACTCCTCATCAGTGCGCATCCACGATCCAGCACTTGCGAGATTCCAACCCAGAACCTACCAGTCCAGCTTCAATCGACTAATGATCCCAACTCTATAAGCTTACTAAAATCCCCACAAACCCCTACTGATCTTGTCGAGATGTGTTGATATATGGAACAGGTAGCCTAGATAATCAAACAGGCCGTCAAAGCTAATATGAGATGGAAATCGAATTGTTCCTCACTGTCGGCGGTCTGACTTTGATCACTTCAAAAGTTTAATAAAACAAACAAAATTGTTCATTTTACAGTATTGTTATTCATCGTATTCATTTCATTTTTTTAAACTTTATTTTGTTGGAAGGATTTAAAAAGAACATTCTTTGAAGTTATTAAACGTAGATCATCTGGTCAAATGCATGATTTATTATTATCACTTTGTGAGTAAATTTATATGACCATTTTTTTTAAGTTTAACCTTAACCTATTTGGATTCTGAATGTGATGAGGTCAAAAGAAATACTACTGATATTCATGTATTCGTCAACTATCAACTGAGTAAATGAATAAAAATTCCAATCCAGTATTAAAAGCTTCAAATAGTATAATGATGTTGAGATGGTGGAGAAGATTTGTAGCTCAGTTGGGTGGGTTTTGATGTGGGTTTGTTCTCTGAGCTGGATGGTTTGGTCGTGGAGCTTTCATCGTCCTTCTGAATGACATCTTCAGCACAGACTTCGGGTAGAAGTTAAGTGTTTGAATTTCTCACATGTGATTCACAGCTTGTCCTGTGCAGCTCGATGTTGATTGGTTCTTCTTGAACCATCCAGCTCAGAGAACAAACCCACATCAAAAAAAGTATAATGATGTGTATTTGTGATGTAATCTACTTATATCCTCATAAGTAGTATATAATGATGGTCAAACATATAATGTATTTTAGCAGAAGATCGATAAGGAAAGAACTGAAATGAAGCACAGTTAGTAGGAAAATGTATAAACAATAAAATTAGAGACGATGAATTGATATTAACATAAGGAACAATGAAGATTGAGACGATTGATTGTTATTTTGCAAATTAAGTGTTTGCTGTATGTTTATCAGATCTTAATAAGATAGTTTGTAGTTTGTCCTTCAATGCATTCGATTATCCCCAATTGTGTTCTTGTTCACTACATATTAATCTTGTAAATAATCTCTTCAACGTTAACGTTCTGAACTATTATTTTATCTTAGTTCATTGCTTGCTAATGTTTCTAAAACTGTTTCATATAACAATTATTCGGTGTTTATAGAACTTTCCATAGATAACGATTGCCAGTAGAGATAACTACACCAGAAGGAATGATACAAGTTAGGTGACTGGAAGAAGTCGACTGAATACGTTGAATCTAGTTTTCATAATTTTTATACTCGTTATTGTTCTGCAAGGAGCTGATGAATCAGTCCTGTAGTATTTGAACATATCTCACCTAAAACTTCATGTTCTGAGATTTTTAGCGAAGAAAATTTTCTTTTCAACGGAATCATTTACTTAAACTGTACTTTCGTACTGATTTCAAGAGATATTTCCTGCAGTACTAGTGAGAAGCATTAACTAGTGGAGTTTAACCAGGTCTGTTGTGAGATATAAATTCACTGGAGACAGTGATGAACGATTGCTCAATTCCGTGGATTGGTTGAAGTTAGACATAAACACAGTTGGATGCCAGCCGTCTCAGTGGTCTAGTGGTTAAGCGCTGA